>NW_026986706.1:0-19915 GCF_031307605.1 Tribolium castaneum
AAACAGCTTGCCACTAAGGCAGCAAGAAAAAGCGCACCCGCCACTGGAGGAGTGAAAAAACCTCATCGCTACAGGCCCGGTACAGTGGCACTGCGTGAAATTCGTCGTTATCAGAAAAGCACCGAACTGTTGATTCGTAAATTGCCCTTTCCAACGCTTGGTCAGGGAAATAGCCCAGGATTTCAAGACCGATCTTCGTTTCCAAAGTTCTGCCGTATGGCACTCCAAGAAGCGAGTGAAGCGTATCTTGTCGGACTTTTTGAAGATACAAATTTATGTGCCATCCATGCAAAACGCGTCACCATCATGCCTAAAGACATCCAACTGGCAAGGACGTATTCGAGGAGAACGAGCTTAAAATGAAAAAATAAACAAAAAAAAAAAACGGTTCTTTTCAGAACCACAAAATTGTTTACAAATGAAAATGTTTCGCAATATTGACAGTAATTAAAGTAATTAGTACGCGGATCATAATGAATTTTAAACTCTGTCAAACAATAAAAACAATGATGCTTTTATTTATGATTGTTCGCTCTGGTTAAGGGTAGGTAAACAAATCGTTTTAATTGATCGGTACTTCAAGAACGGCGGCGGCATCAAAAGAATTTAATTTATTTAAGTAGGTACCATAAAAATGAGTAAAGTTAAATATCGAATAAAGTCATAAAAGTGGTTTGGTTTAGGTGAGGAGGGATAATGCGTTTTTAGCGCCGACACCCTACAGACATTATCGTTTGTTTGTTTGTATAAATTAATAATTATATTTCGATTTAGGTATATGCAGATAGGTGTGAAAACTTTTTTTTATTTGTATAGAAATTAATTTGTGGCCCTGAAAAGGGCCATTTATGTATGCCCTCGACGGCCTTAAACAGTCGATAATCCAGGACGTCACCACCATCATCATCATCATCATTATCATCATCATCGGTTCGTAGTCGACGACGACGAAGACGACGACAAATGAGATTATTGCCATAGCTCACTTCTTTCTTTTAGGAGAAGCAGGAGATTTCTTCGCTTTAGCAGATATAGCCTTGGCGCTTTTTGGTTTCGGTGCCTTAGGTTTCTTCGTTGGACCGGCCTTATTTGATTTCTTTGCTTTCGAAGGTGATTTCGGCTTTGATGAAGCTGTTGCCGCAACAGCTCTACCTGTAGAGGAAGCAGCGGTTGTTTTCTTCTCAGCGCCGACAGAAGCGGCCTTTTTTGCTTTCGCGACGGCTACGCTCTTCTTTTCGGCTGCGACTTTTTTCGCTTTTGGCGAAGATGGTTTCTTACCGGTTTTTGGTGCCGAAACGGCGGAACGTTTTCCAGTGTTTTTTTTAACTTTTGAAACTGCTGAGGATTTTTTCTTTCTTTCGCCAGTAGCAGCGGCTGCCGCGGCGGCAGCAGCTCTAGCAGCAGAAGCAGCAGCAGCAGCTCTGGCCTTTGCACCACCACCGGAGGCGGACGAGGAAGCAAGTTTAAACGATCCAGAAGCTCCCTTACCTTTCGTCTGAACCAAAGAACCAGAAGCGACGGCGCCTTTTAGATACTTCTTGATAAATGGTGCAACTTTCTCGGCATCTACCTTGTAATTGGCGGCGACGAATTTTTTTATAGCTTGAAGAGAAGAACCACCACGTTCCTTTAAACCCTTAATAGCGTTATTGACCATCTCGGAAGTGGGAGGATGAGAAGGTTTGGCTCTAGGATTTTTTGCTTTCTTCTCCTTTTTAGCATGATGATGAACTTGAGGTGAAGTCGTCGAAGCAGCAGCATTAGCCGATGCGGATTGATTTTCTACGTCTGCCATTTTTTTCTCGTATTCTCGTATTATTATTATGACAGCAGAATAGATATATACTTGATAGGTAGTATATAGTAGGTAAATATAAACCTAAACGAACCAACCAACACAATTCGAATACACGAGCGCTCAAACTAAAGATATTTTCGCGCCACGACTAAGTTTTTATTGCCTAGAAAATAAACCCGACCGCGGACTAAACAAACACCACGCTCGCCAACATTAAAATTATCGGGGCCTCACACTAGACTTTGGCGTGATGACATCGTTCCTTTTTGACGATCGTCAATGTTTTCGAGCCGACGACAAAACCAATTTTGAAAAAAAGATTTTTCCTATATATTCTGAAATTTATATCAACGAAACGACTATTCTCAGGACCTAGTGACGTCCTTACAGACGCTCGCCGTACCGACGACTTATTCGCGGTTAAAGAGAACATCAAACTGCGACGTCGTCGACAGATACTTACTGGGTAAACGTGAAAAGTTGGTCTTTGGTCTGTCGAAAGTCTAATCTATCCTCTACCGAATGCCAATAAGAATTTTTTTAAATACTTTTGTTTTTGTGCGGAAAAATTCTTTCAAAACAGTCGATGCACGAAACGAAACCAACTACGAAACCGGAACTTTTTGGAAGATGACGGGCCCCAGGAGTCATTAGGGTACATTGAATGCAAACATTAAAAAAAAAATAGTTGTTTATGTTTTCTAAAAGTTTTTTCTATACTTTGGTCTTGATAAAAACAACGAAATCTCAAAAAACATTCGAAGATGCAAACGTTTGATGTAAACTGTTGTATGATAGAAAATGTCACAATAAAAACGTTTATTTTATTAATATTTGTTGTTTTAGTATACTTATAACTTTACCGATGTTTCATTATTGTACAATACTCTATTTTATAAATAAAATGCATTTCTAAATAGAAACAAATTTGATTCGTTTCGTTGCAATGCGTTGTCATCTATACGTTCTAACTATTAGCAACATTCACTGAAAACTATTTTTAAACTTATCAATTTTGTATTTCAATTTCAATTTCAATAGTTAGTTCTATCCACCTACGTAATACAAATTCTGTCACTTTACACAAACACAAAAATGTGTTATAGTGAAGAATATGTAGGTAGTTAGTTACCAACCTATACACGTTAAAATATACTTTGGTTTTATTTGTTTGCATCTTACTGTTTTGTTTTTCTTTACCTAAAGTAAAAACCAAAATTCAACTTGGAACCAAAATTATTATAGAAAAGAACAACAACAACAACAACAACAACAACAACAACAACAACAACAACAACAACAACAGATGACAATGTAGTTTACTTCTTTCGTTTATATGAGATGCTTTTTTTCAAGTGACACTTCACAAATTGTAAATTCTACTAAAACAGATATACCTAATGTCTGTTTGTCTCTTTCTCTCTCTCTCTTGCACTCAGTAATAAATTGGTACTTTTTAATAAATTAATAATACCTAGATAATAGGAAACTCTTTCCTTCGATGTCGACAATGGCGCGCGCGTATAAAATAAAAATAATTATAACTTGGAAGATAATTTAAAAATTATCACTAAAATATTTTTATTTATTTGCCTACGCAATTAGATAGAAATTTGGTAGAAATCTATTTTTACTAATTTGGATGATTTTTTATTAAATTCTCGAAACGTTTTACGTGGCGTATCATAATCTATTTTGCATTTAGATTAAAAAAAAGTATGTAATGTTTTGGTTAAGCACAAACGTGTTTCTAACTGTTTTTTTTTGTGATTTGAAGTAAAAAAAGTCATATACAAAATGAAAATTTTAAATATGATAGAAAGACAGATTGATAGATTAAGTAGTTTAAGTTTACTAGATATAGATAGTTTAAGTTTAATCTGGTTTTTTTTAATTCTTAAGCACACAACGTCAAAGAAGTTAATTAAAATGTTGCCAAATGTTTATAAATATTAGATCATTTGTCTGCTGATCTACTTAATTCATAAACCGAGTAAGTATTGTAGACTTTATTGAATCAATAAAAAATTTACAACTTTTGATGAAACAAATATGTTTTTTATAAAAAATATTTATAGTGTTAATTTGAAGATATTTAAAAAAATAATATTTGTTACAAATTTTTATTTTATTAACAAAAATTGAAATAGTCATTACAGAACGCCACCGAGTTACTTTAAAATTGAAGAGGATAATTAATAAATAAGTTTATTAAAAAATCGAGAAATATTTGTTTGAATAAGATAGATTTATACAAATTCATTATTGTTTTAAAAATTAGTAAACATGGTTTTCTTTATCTGTAGATATTATAGCTAATAAAGATGCGTAAATTTTCTAGATCAGGCAACTAACATTTTAAGCATTGTCATAAAATTGTCATTTTTTGACTATTTTTCATTTGGAAGTATATTAAGTATTTAATATAAATACTTTTTTTTTGTTTTAATCAGTTATTATTAATTCTATTACATTTATTTTTTTGTTTTGTTTTTACTTTCCAATATTAAAGCTTCTGTACTAATAATATTAGCTTTGTTTGCGTAGGATATTTAGGACTAATCCTAAATTAGTCCAAGACTCATTTAAAGCGCATGTGCGGTTCTGAACCAGCTATGGATTATCGTTTACCACAAACAATAATATACCGTTGTCAAGTATACAGTAAATGTTTAAAAATCGGAAAACCGCAAAAAATTATCACACATTTATAAAAGAGAAACATTGGTACAAAAAAGTGTAAAATGTAAAAAACTACTCATTTTCACATTCACAAAAGTTATTTTACAAATAATTTCGATTTAGTAATATATTAAATAAATCTCAATAATAAAATAGACAGTAAAGCACCAAAACACGAGAGTAACAAAGACAAAACCGCTTTCGTCAACTGCGCAAGTCTAGAACTAAAAATCTTTGATCGAATGAACATGAAGATCGTTTGGACTGGTTCTGAACTGATCCGGTATCTAGGTTATATTCTCGACCGTGAACGACGGCCTGTAACTAAAAGTTCAGGTTTTTTTCTCATATGTACTGTGCATGCAATTAATGCCAGAACAAGCTCATCGATCGCTATCGTGAACAAAGCTTTTGATTCCCTATCTGTATACCTATGACTAAACGTAATTATCATAGTAAGATATTATTTTATTTATCTGTTTAAGGTTTGAGTATAATTGTACAAGTACAAGTATAGAGTTAAGAAGATAAAGTCAGGTTAGTAGGAGTCTGTGGAACGCATCGAAAACTGGTGTCGCAGGTGGCTCATAAACGTCAACCCCGACAAAAGCAGAGCGCTTTTGTTGGCACGACGTAGAGTCAGCCCTGATGGGTTTGTTCGAATGTTCAACGCGGATATTCCCTGGTCTGACCAGGTCAAATATCTCGGGGTCATTCTGGACAAAAAACTCTCCTTCGGCCCACATCTTGACTACGCACTCGCGAAGGGTAAGATAGCCACGGGAATGCTGAGATCTCTCGTATGTCGGCGGAGCGCGTTGTCAATTGACAACAAGCTCTTGTTGTACAAATCAGTGATCCGACCTACCATGACTTATGCTTCTGTGGCTTGGGCGTTCGCGCCCTGTAAGACTCGGATGCATAAGTTACAAACTTTCCAAAACAAATTTCTCCGTCAAGCATTCAACGCCCCGTGGTTTGTTCGCAACAACCAATTGCACCGAGAGGCGAAGATGCCGACGATGGAGGAATTCTTCCGTGAGACCGCCGAGCGAGCCTTTTCGAAGGCGGAAGCCCACCCGAACCCCCTGGTGCGAGAGGCCGTTGACTACGACGAAAACGGTCCGTCCAGATGCAAGAGGCCAAGGATGGCTCTCTTGTGATCGAAAAATGCCTTCTCACTCAGATCTTCCGAATCTGGTAAGCATCAAATGTCATTGCCACATTTATCTGTCGCAGCTCTTTTCAGATTCCATCAAATGGATCACTTCGGGGGAATCCCCGGAGCGCCCTCTTCTTTTCTTCTGGCGCCATGCAAACCGGCATGGCTACCCAGCGTGCGTTCAGGTATGAAGGACCAATGGTTCCGATCCCTAAGGTGACGCGAGGGGTTTTAGTGGGTATTGTCGGCTTGCACATTTACCGACCGAGTCCCACATAACCAGACCTAGTCTGGTATGCGTAAAAGCATTTCCCCTCAGATAATAGCAGAGGTCGCTTCTGGCTTCTATCGCCTTTCAAATTAAAGACAGTAGGAAGGTACTTGATAGAACAGGCAACAAGCATAAAGTGATAGAGCAATCTATCACGGCATGGCAAGCCAGATGGGACAACAGTTCCAAAAGAAAATGGACGCATCGCATCGTCTTATCTCGAACATAAGTCGGTAGATGGAAAGGAGAAAACCTGTGAGACAGGTAAATTACTACCTAATACAGTTTTTAATAGGACATAAGGCTTTTCTGTCATATCTACACCGTATGCATCGAGCAGATGATGACCGCTGTGTATACTGCAACGAGGAAGATACAGCCGAACATGTGTTTTTCGAAAACATGTGTTTTATCAACGCGATGCCATTCGATAGAAGTGGGAATTACAAATAAGTAATAAACTTATACATGATAATCTAGTTGAAAAAATGCTCGAGAACAATGAGCATTGGAGAACAGTACAGAAATTTACAGAGGAGATTTATAAAACTAAGAAAATGGGGGAAGAAGGAAGAAATCAATGTTCGAAAAGCTCTGATTCTTCGTAAACGAAAAGACGTAGAAAAATGCCCGCTGAGGGACCTAGATCATCTGCCGTAGGAGGCGGCCAGAAGATGTCTTGGGAACCAGCGTGCACGATCTAAGAACGGAGGCGCTAATTCCTGGAGAAAAAGAATAAGCTTTCACTCCTGACGGTATGGTCAGGTCAGGTCAGGTCAAGTGGCTGAGATGGGTGGCTTAGATTCTATACATTAGATATACCTTTTTCATTGCCTAGTATGGTTGAAAGTGTATTTTGGACATTTAAAAAAACCATACAAATCTTAAGAATGCATCAAGTTCAAGAAAATCTAAGAATGCTTCTCCTGTAGAAATGTCATAAAAAGATATTGGAAGATTAGAAATAATAGTTGTCTGAGATAGTTCAAGCATTAATAATTTTAAAATAGCAAACACATTATATCTTTGATCAAGTTTTGGGTATGGGAAAAAATTGACAAAAACACATTTTCTGAGCACAGAAGCTCGCCGGAAAAACGAAAACTGAACAATGTAAGGAGCTGTTTTAGCGCAATTCTTTAGATTTTATACGACAATTTAAAAAAAGTAAATTTTAGTCTATTTTCCAATTTAAGAAAAAAATACACTGGAAAAAATATAACGAAAATTTTCAAGATATCACAGCTCTAAAAAACTTGGTTTAAAAAGTTACCAGAATTGACCCACATGGATGGGATTCCAAACCCCGATTAACCAAGTGTATGTAATAAAAAGGTAGTTATAGTAAAAAGTAATCAAAAAATTGTTTTGCTAAATTATTGTTTTCTATGTGAGGCCATAAATTAATCATTCCACTCTTGTATATAGTTTTATAAATCGAATTTATAACAAACATTTAGGGTAGATATCTACTATAAAAGATTTGTTTATTATAATAAATTGTTAGTTAATTTCTTTGAGGAAAGTACTATTGATCTATTTATTTTTTATAATTATTAATAATAACTATTAGTGTACCTATTAATAGCGCAAAGTTGTACCTTTGTCGATTGAAGCATTTTCTCAAAATCGACAATATAAATTTGCGCTCGCAACACACATACACAAAACTTTTTCTGAATCTCCAAGTATTAACAATATACCATAATATTCAGAACAAAACCATGTAACAATTTATTAAAATTGGCAATTATTTATTTTCTGTTTACTCGTTGTTACTAGTAACTATAGCTAGTTACAAAAATCACTGGACATTTGATTTCAAAAAAAAAAAAAAATAATAATAATAAAAAATAAACAAAATGGGAGAACAAGCGTTTTTTTCAGTTATGTCGCTTTAAAGCGACAAAGTGACAGTTTTGGAGAAACGTCAACCTTACGTTGCTAATATAGACATTATAATATGTAATAATTATAAATGACAGCACAACAACTTATACTTATTTTAAGAAATCCGCGTCTTAATTATGCACCCAAATATAATACTAAATATTAAACTAAAAAGGATGTACAAACGAGAGAATGTTATAAATATTTTTTAAATTTCTAATTTAAGAGTTCGTCGCTGCTCCTTTCAGATTCCATCAAATGGATAACTTCGGGGGAAAACCCGGAGCGCCGTCTTCTTTTTTTTCTAAGGCAACACGGCATGGCATGGCTGCCCAGGGTGCGTTCAGGAATGAAGAACCAATGGTTCCGATTCCTCAGGTGAAATTGAATTCGTATCAGAATATGTAGTATTGTTTGTAATGTAATAACTAAAAAAAATGAAATTAAGACATATAGAAGAAACACTAAAGAGAGTTAAGAATTTGATTAATCCGAGATGTTACTTTCCTGCTATTTCTTGATTTCTTTTGCGTCGCACTTTTACCGATGTAATTTGTTTTTGCTGTTTCATTTTAAATTTAATTTAAAAAGAGCTTCGATTGATAAAAAAAAATCTAGATTTGAGTGGTCGGTCATTAGATTTATTTTTTACTTAATGAAACAAATTTTATTTACTTTTAAATGTTAATTGTGGTTCTGAAAAGAACCGATTTCATTTTTTTCTTCTTTTTAAACGATGAAAGAAAAAACTTCTCTATTTTGAACTTGTGTATTTGGTGACGGCTTTGGTACCTTCAGAGACTGCGTGCTTTGCCAATTCACCAGGCAACAAGAGACGAACCGCTGTTTGAATTTCCCGGCTCGTAATCGTCGAACGCTTGTTGTAATGCGCAAGACGAGAAGCTTCAGCGGCGATCCGTTCAAAGATATCATTAACGAAACTGTTCATGATGCTCATCGCCTTGCTCGAAATACCGGTATCGGGGTGTACTTGCTTCAATACCTTATAAATATAGATTGCATAGCTTTCCTTCCTCCTGCGCTTCTTTTTCTTGTCGCTCTTCGAAATATTCTTTTGAGCTTTTCCAGCCTTTTTCGCTGCTTTACCGCTTGTCTTTGGTGGCATATTTTTTAATATTTCTAATCTTAATAAAGAAAAAAAAAACACGACACAAACGAACTGTAATACGCACAACGAACACAAAATATACCTGTCAACTTGAAAGTTCAAGCTAAAATCATGGTGCACTAATTCAATTCAAAATACGTTTATTCAAAATAAATTACATTTCAAAAGGGATTTTGATAAAATATATACAAGATATTTACAACTTAATCTACGAGTCCGGACTGTTTTAGGCTTTTGGCCTCTTCAGTCAAGGAAATGGATGAATGTTGTGTGGGAGTGTGTGTGTCGTCGGGTGGTGAGTGAAAGAGTGAGAAGTTTGGGGCTCGTAGGAAGCTGTGGATGTGGATGTCGTCGTGGGTGTCTTGTCGGTGTCGTCAGTGGCGTCTCATTGTGAGGGGCGTCTCTTCAACGAGAAGTTGAAGATTGTCGGGCAGGTCGGGGTACAGCGCTGAGAGAAGCGCCGTGGGTGGATGGGGCAGTTTTCTTCTGGGGATCCGGGGGACTCGGTTGCGAAGAGTGTTGTCGCGTGTGAGAAACTTATGTGAAGTGTTGAGTGTGTTTTGGGCAATTGTGTTGTTGTTGTTGAGTGTGCGTTTGATGTAGTTTTGTTGGAGTTTGTGAAGACGGTCTGTGATGGGGGTGGTGTTTGTGTCCTGGTGGAGGGAATTGCTGGCGTGGAAGCGGTCGAGGCGGTGAATTCGGCGAAGGATTTGTCGTTCGCATGTGGCAATGCGATGTGTCTTGGTGTGTGGGAGAGATGCGTAGATGGGGGCTCGGTACTCGATGACGGGTCGGATGAATGTGTTGTAGGTGTGGAGAAGAGTGCGGGAATGGCACCCTTGGAAGTTTCCCATGAGATGGCGGAGGAGGTTGGATCGGTTGCGGACTTTCTTGAGCGTGTTCTGGAGGTCGGTGTCGAGTGAGCATGTGTGTGTGTAGGTGATTCCTAGGTACCTTGTGGATGGCACAAGGTCGATGGGTGTGTTGTCGAGTGTGATGGTGATGTCGCGTGGGTCGAATTTCTTGTTTCGTGTGAGGTTGGGGTGTTTGAAGAGGATGGCGGTGGATTTTGTGGGGTTGATCTTCACTCTCCACTTGCGAGTCCATGTGGAGATCTGGTTGAGGAGGGGCTGCAGGGTCCTGGAGGCTGAGGCGGCGGTGGTCCGGGATGTCCAGAGGGCGGTGTCGTCGGCGAAGAAGCGGGTTTTGGTCTGGTGAAGATCTGAAACAGGAAAATCAGAACTGTAAAAAATGTAAAGAATGGGCGACAGAACGGAGCCTTGAGGGACCCCGGAGAGAAGGGGGACGGGATAAGAAAAGGAATTTTGGACTTTGACTTTGCAGGAGCGGTTTGAGAGAAAAGAGTCGATTAATTTGATGAAGTTGAGGTTGATGTTGTGGGAAAGAAATTTTTGGATGAGACCATCGTGCCAAACACGGTCAAATGCACGTTCGACGTCCAAGAAGACGGCTAGTGTGCACTGGCCGAGATTGGCACTCCGGGTTGAGTCGGTGAAGAGTTCGAAAGTGGGGTCGGAAGTGGAGCGATGGGGGCGAAAACCGAATTGTTCAGGGGGCAGTAGGTTGTTTTCTTCGAGAGTGTGTCGGAGACGAGAGGCAAGAATTGTTTCGAAGATTTTTCCCAGAATGTTGAGGAGAGAGATGGGACGATAAGAAAGTGGGTTGTTGGGGTCTTTGTTGGGCTTGGGAATCATGATGGTGGTGGCTTCTTTCCATGGGGTTGGAAAGTGACCGGAATTGAAGCAAGAATTGTAAATTGTGGTGATGGATGTGATGGCTGTGTCAGGGAGATGTTTGAGAAGAATGGGTTTGATCTGGTCTGGTCCTGGGGCTTTCGAGTTCTTCAGCCGGATAATGAGGGCTTTGATCTCGTCGTCGGTGGTTGGAGCGGTCAAGTCCGGGTTGTCGGGTGGAAAGTCTGGGTCGGGGTCTGGGTCGAGGTCAGCGTCGTAGTCAAGTCGGGGGAGGTTTTGCCTGAAACGGAGAGTGTTGTTAGTGACTGTGTTAAAAAAGTGTTGGTTGAAATGTGGGTCATTGGGGACTTGGTGGATGTTTTGGAGGGTAGCAGCAAAACAATTTGCTTTGTCTTGTGGGGTGTTAAAAATGGTGTTGTTGACTGACAAATGGTGGATGGGGTGAGATTTTCGGCCTGTGAGTGAATTGAATTTGTCCCAAAACTTTTTACCGTCTCGGTAATCGAGGGAGCTACAACTGTTTGACCAGTGGGCAAGACGAAATTGGTTGATGTCACGTCTTATTTGTGCATTGAGACGGTTAAAGACAGTTTTGAGGACTGGAGATCTGGTTTGCACGAATTCGCGATAAATTCGGCGTTTGACTCGGATGAGGGCAAGGATTTGAGGGGGCAATGGTTTGCGATTTGTTGGAATGTGTTTGATGGGTACAAAAAGTGTTTGAGCTTGTTTGATGAGTTGTGTTAGTTGTGTTACTTGTGTGTCAATGGTGTTGGGGTCAAGTGTGTCGTCAATGTGTGGGAGGTTGTTTGTGATGTAATTTTGAAAGTCGGTCCAGTTTGTGTTGTTGAAATCGAAAATGGGGATGTGCGTGGGTCGCGGTTGGGGGCCTTGAAGTGTGAAGTTTGAGACAAGAGGGAGATGATCGGAGGTGACTGTGGTGCCAATGAAAGAGTCTGTGTTTGTGATGTGTGTGAGATTATCGGTCACAATGATGTGGTCTACGATCGATGTGCCAACGTGATTGATGAGTGTGGGAAATTGATTTCGAAGACGACAAAGAGGAAGAGTGTTGAGAGAGCGTGTGAGGTGTCTGCCGTTTGTGTTTGAAATTGTGTCACCAAAATCGGTGTGTCGAGCGTTGAAGTCTCCGAGAATGACTGCGTGTCTGAATGTGGAAGTGTAATCGAGGAGTTGGGTACTGACGGTTTCGAGAGGAGGATTGTAATAACAAATAAACAGAATGTTTAAATTGTTAATGTGAATGGTGGCTGCAACGGCTTGAAGGTGGTCAAGATGAGGGGGTAAGATGTGTTGAGATGAAGCGAGTGAAGTTGAGACAAGAAGTGTGACGCCGTGTTTGGCTCGGGTTGTGGGGCTGGGTTTGTTGTAGGAGTGGAAGCCTGTGATGTTTACGGGTCGTTTGGATTGTGTCTCTGTGATTGCTGCGATGTGAATTTGGTCGATGTGTAGAAAATGTCTCAAGGAGGCAAATTTACGAGAAATCCCTCCCGTATTGACTGTGGCGAAATTCAGAGAAGCCATTTTTGAAACGGGGGCCAGAAGGATTCACCGAAATGGTGGATTTATCCAAAAGTGAAGTGAATTTTGTTTGATGAGTGTGAGATTTTTAGATCGCGTCGGAGACAAGCGCGAGCGGAATGTTCGAGAACAGATTGGATTTTCTGTTTCTCGAACGGAAAAAGGTCAAAAAGGGTTTTTGTGATGAAGCG
Organism: Tribolium castaneum; assembly: GCF_031307605.1. Lineage (NCBI taxonomy): Eukaryota > Metazoa > Arthropoda > Insecta > Coleoptera > Tenebrionidae > Tribolium > Tribolium castaneum. The sequence continues at coordinate 12,381 of NW_026986706.1, forward strand.
TAGGAATTGACGGGCAGAAACGAAGGGTTCGCGCTCGTCGGAGTCGTCGTCAGAATTTTCGGGATCGAATTCCTTGTCAACGATTTTGATGGGAACGACGGGGGTTTCTGGGGTCATTTGGGAGGGTTTGATAAATTGGGGGCAATCTCGGGACCAAGCGGGGTGATTCCCCTGGCATTTGGGGCATTTGGGGTTTGAAACTGCGGAAGGGCACGGTTTTGACCGATGATTGTCGGGGCAAGTGGGGCAGATGGGCTTGTTGGGGCATTGGGAAAAAGAATGGCCAAATGTGAAGCACTTGGCGCACTGGAGAGGGGCTGGTTTTGGGGGGTGCGACGGCTCGCAGGGGTGAACGTGGCCGAAAAGTGAAAGGCCATTTGACAGGAGTGTGTCGATCGCCGTTTTGTCCGGTGTCACGATACGCATGAGAGGAGTTGGTTTGTTGGTTTTGGCGGAAATGATGCGCCAAACTTTTTGAATGTGGAAATTATTCAGGGCTGAAATGACGTCTTGGGGTTCGATGTCAGAGCTGACGTCTCTGACAACGATGGAAAAAGTGATGGGTTTGGGTTCGATTTGGGGTAGGAGGCGTGTGGGGTTTAAGAGTTTGAACTGGATTTTCGAGCCAGGGAAGCCAGCTTGAAGCGTTGAAATTTGGTTAGGGGTAAGTTGCCTGGAAAGAACAAGAAGAGCGGATTTGTTGTAATTGACTTTTAGAGAGTCAATTTGGTGGAGGCCGAGTGAAATGAGGTGAGAGTAAAAGCTTTTTTGAGTGGCGAGTGGGGCAGGGATGTTTTGGATTGAGTAGCGAAATGAGAGTTTTTTTGAAGTGGTAGTTGAAGACGATTTTTCCGAAGTGGTAGACGAAAAGGATGCTGATGTTTCGGAGTTTGATGGTGAGGGTGTGCGTGAACGTTGTTGGGTGTGTTTTGTGGATTTTAATGTAGTGGCGTGAGTTTGTGGGGGTGGCAAATTTTTTTTGTCCATAAGGGACGGAATGGGTTGTTTTGGGGAAGCGTTTTTGGAGAGTTTGCAGAAGACGGAAGTGAAGTGGGTAGGTTGAGGGGTTTTTTTGGTGAGTGTTTCACCGGGCCCTTGGAGCGGAGCCGACGCTCGTTCTCCATTGTGGAAACTTTTGCAATTTATCACTTTGGATTTCACTGTCACTTCACTTAGCAAACAATCGAGTGGCTGAGCGATCAGAGTCAGCGCAGAGACTCGATGTGTTCACCTCGAGAACGCGAAAGGAACTGGTGGTGCACTACTTGTTAAAAATGTTTTATATACGAATTTACTCCGAATCAAGACCCCACCTTTTAGTATAATCATCCAGTCAGAAATACGACTTCTCTATAAGTAACCGTATAAATACGAAGCCAGAAACGCAACTTTAGTCATTCGCCAGTCGCAGTAGTAGCATACAAGTTATACGCGCAGCATATTCTTATAGTTTATTTTGACTTTTCCATAAACTACGAAAACCACCATCATATCAACATGTCTGGACGTGGAAAAGGAGGAAAGGTAAAAGGAAAAGCCAAGTCTCGTTCGAGCAGGGCCGGTCTTCAGTTTCCTGTTGGAAGAATACATCGTTTACTTCGTAAAGGTAATTACGCCGAACGAGTCGGTGCCGGTGCTCCAGTTTATTTGGCGGCTGTGATGGAATATCTTGCCGCTGAAGTTCTTGAATTGGCTGGAAATGCTGCTCGTGACAACAAAAAAACTCGTATTATTCCACGTCATCTTCAATTGGCCATCAGAAATGACGAAGAATTAAACAAGCTCCTTTCCGGTGTGACAATCGCTCAAGGTGGTGTTTTACCAACATCCAGGCGGTCCCTTTTGCCGAAAAAAACCGAAAAGAAACCATAAACAGCTAACTGTTGTCTCTCTAGTTGCTGTGAGAAGCAGCAAGCTACAAAAAAATAATAATATCGGCCCTTCTCAGGGCCATCATTTTTTTAACAAATAAAAAAAAGAATCACAAACTTTTTTTAAAGAGTAAATAAACATACCTACTTAAAGTTACATAAAACTTGGCAAAAATTTATTGCACGATTTAAAAAAAAAAGAGCACTCAAGATGTTTTATTTTCTTAATAGTTTAAAAGCAGGTAAATTTTTATTGCCTCTCCTAGACGGCGAGCTACACGCCGCGCCGGTGGGGGGCTAGCTAATCCATGTATATCGGTTAGGCTTTGATGTTTTCTTTCTTTAGTGGTAATTATTATTTATCTCTGAAAAGTCAAAATTCATCCCTTTAAGGAAAAGCATACGATTGATTAAACAACAAAGTCATAAAAACCACACAACTTTATTTGTTACATTTCCTAGAAATATAAAAACAGTTTGGAAATCAAACATTTATTATACTGGTGGTTTAACTGAGAGCCTTGTGATACGTACTTTTTTCATTTGTTTAGAAATATTTTTGTGGTTCTGAAAAGAACCGTTTTTTTTTCGTCGAAATTAAAATGCGATGAATAGTAGAGAGTAGATTGATGTAACTAACGATGAGGAAGAAACATAAAAACCAAACAATGCTGGTATACCGGTATTGTCGTCGCCTCGTAGTCTCATAGATAAAACATAGGTTATAAAAAAAACTTAACCGCCAAAACCGTAAAGTGTACGCCCTTGACGCTTCAAAGCGTAAACGACATCCATGGCGGTGACGGTTTTACGTTTTGCGTGTTCGGTGTAGGTGACGGCATCACGAATGACGTTTTCGAGGAATACCTTCAGGACACCTCTGGTTTCTTCGTAAATGAGACCGGAGATACGTTTCACTCCTCCACGACGTGCCAATCTTCTGATCGCGGGCTTCGTGATGCCCTGGATGTTATCACGTAAAACTTTACGATGACGTTTTGCTCCACCTTTTCCCAATCCCTTTCCACCTTTGCCACGACCGGTCATTTTGAATGATTATTGATTCAAATTAAGCTTTGTTTCACAAAAGAAAACGACACAGATTTGACTGCTTCGTCGAAAACAACTACCTGCTCGCCAGATTAGTCAACTCATTTTATAGTTTAGTTTCGCTCCGCCTCCTTAAGTTACTTTTTTGACCAATCAGATAACGCATAGTGTCACCCTAGTTAATAAAATACGGCGAAAAATTTTGTTGCAGGGTCATATGAACCGTCGCCGTTGTTAGTGACGTACGTAGGTGTTTATGTGTGTGTATGTGTAGTTGAGGGATAAAGAAGTAGTCAAAAAAATGGCCCGTACCAAACAAACTGCTCGTAAATCGACCGGTGGAAAAGCTCCACGAAAACAGCTTGCCACTAAGGCAGCAAGAAAAAAGCGCACCCCGCCACTGGAGGAGTGAAAAAACCTCATCGCTACAGGCCCGGTACAGTGGCACTGCGTGAAATTCGTCGTTATCAGAAAAGCACCGAACTGTTGATTCGTAAATTGCCCTTCCAACGCTTGGTCAGGGAAATAGCCCAGGATTTCAAGACCGATCTTCGTTTCCAAAGTTCTGCCGTTATGGCACTCCAAGAAGCGAGTGAAGCGTATCTTGTCGGACTTTTTGAAGATACCAAATTTATGTGCCATCCATGCAAAACGCGTCACCATCATGCCTAAAGACATCCAACTGGCAAGACGTATTCGAGGAGAACGAGCTTAAAATGAAAAAATAAACAAAAAAAAAAACGGTTCTTTTCAGAACCACAAAATTGTTTACAAATGAAATGTTTCGCAATATTGACAGTAATTAAAGTAATAGTACGCGGATCATAATGAATTTTAAACTCTGTCAAACAATAAAAACAATGATGCTTTTATTTATGATTGTTCGCTCTGGTTAAGGGTAGGTAAACAAATCGTTTTAATTGATCCGGTACTTCAAGAACGGCGGCGGCATCAAAAGAATTTAATGTATTTAAGTAGGTACCATAAAAATGAGTAAAGTTAAATATCGAATAAAGTCATAAAAGTGGTTAGGGTAGGTGAGGAGGGATAATGCGTTTTTAGCGCCGACACCCTACAGACATTATCGTTTGTTTGTTTGTATAAATTAATAATTATATTTCGATTTAGGTATATGCAGATAGGTGTGAAAACTTTTTTTTATTTGTATAGAAATTAATTTGTGGCCCTGAAAAGGGCCATTTATGTATGCCCTCGACGGCCTTAAACAGTCGATAATCCAGGACGTCACCACCATCATCATCATCATCATTATCATCATCATCGGTTCGTAGTCGACCGACGACGAAGACGACGACAAATGAGATTATTGCCATAGCTCACTTCTTTCTTTTAGGAGAAGCAGGAGATTTCTTCGCTTTAGCAGATATAGCCTTGGCGCTTTTTGGTTTCGGTGCCTTAGGTTTCTTCGTTGGACCGGCCTTATTTGATTTCTTTGCTTTCGAAGGTGATTTCGGCTTTGATGAAGCTGTTGCCGCAACAGCTCTACCTGTAGAGGAAGCAGCGGTTGTTTTCTTCTCAGCGCCGACAGAAGCGGCCTTTTTTGCTTTCGCGACGGCTACGCTCTTCTTTTCGGCTGCGACTTTTTTCGCTTTTGGCGAAGATGGTTTCTTACCGGTTTTTGGTGCCGAAACGGCGGAACGTTTTCCAGTGTTTTTTTAACTTTTGAAACTGCTGAGGATTTTTTCTTTCTTTCGCCAGTAGCAGCGGCTGCCGCGGCGGCAGCAGCTCTAGCAGCAGAAGCAGCAGCAGCAGCTCTGGCCTTTGCACCACCACCGGAGGCGGACGAGGAAGCAAGTTTAAACGATCCAGAAGCTCCCTTACCTTTCGTCTGAACCAAAGAACCCAGAAGCGACGGCGCCTTTTAGATACTTCTTGATAAATGGTGCAACTTTCTCGGCATCTACCTTGTAATTGGCGGCGACGAATTTTTTTATAGCTTGAAGAGAAGAACCACCACGTTCCTTTAAACCCTTAATAGCGTTATTGACCATCTCGGAAGTGGGAGGATGAGAAGGTTTGGCTCTAGGATTTTTTGCTTTCTTCTCCTTTTTAGCATGATGATGAACTTGAGGTGAAGTCGTCGAAGCAGCAGCATTAGCCGATGCGGATTGATTTTCTACGTCTGCCATTTTTTTCTCGTATTCTCGTATTATTATTATGACAGCAGAATAGATATATACTTGATAGGTAGTATATAGTAGGTAAATATAAACCTAAACGAACCAACCAACACAATTCGAATACACGAGCGCTCAAACTAAAGATATTTTCGCGCCACGACTAAGTTTTTATTGCCTAGAAAATAAACCCGACCGCGGACTAAACAAACACCACGCTCGCCAACATTAAAATTATCGGGGCCTCACACTAGACTTTGGCGTGATGACATCGTTCCTTTTTGACGATCGTCAATGTTTTCGAGCCGACGACAAAACCAATTTTGAAAAAAAGATTTTTCCTATATATTCTGAAATTTATATCAACGAAACGACTATTCTCAGGACCTAGTGACGTCCCTTACAGACGCTCGCCGTACCGACGACTTATTCGCGGTTAAAGAGAACATCAAACTGCGACGTCGTCGACAGATACTTACTGGGTAAACGTGAAAAGTTGGTCTTTGGTCTGTCGAAAGTCTAATCTATCCTCTACCGAATGCCAATAAGAATTTTTTTAAATACTTTTGGTTTTTGTGCGGAAAAATTCTTTCAAAACAGTCGATGCACGAAACGAAACCAACTACGAAACCGGAACTTTTTGGAAGATGACGGGCCCCAGGAGTCATTAGGGTACATTGAATGCAAACATTAAAAAAAAAAATAGTTGTTTATGTTTTCTAAAAGTTTTTTCTATACTTTGGTCTTGATAAAACAACGAAATCTCAAAAACACATTCGAAGATGCAAACGTTTGATGTAAACTGTTGTATGATAGAAAATGTCACAATAAAAAACGTTTATTTTATTAATATTTGTTGTTTTAGTATACTTATAACTTTACCGATGTTTCATTATTGTACAATACTCTATTTTATAAATAAAATGCATTTCTAAATAGAAACAAATTTGATTCGTTTCGTTGCAATGCGTTGTCATCTATACGTTCTAACTATTAGCAACATTCACTGAAAACTATTTTTAAACTTATCAATTTTGTATTTCAATTTCAATTTCAATAGTTAGTTCTATCCACCTACGTAATACAAATTCTGTCACTTTACACAAACACAAAAATGTGTTATAGTGAAGAATATGTAGGTAGTTAGTTACCAACCTATACACGTTAAAATATACTTTGGTTTTATTTGTTTGCATCTTACTGTTTTGTTTTTCTTTACCTAAAGTAAAAACCAAAATTCAACTTGGAACCAAATTATTATAGAAAAGAACAACAACAACAACAACAACAACAACAACAACAACAACAACAACAACAACAACAGATGACAATGTAGTTTACTTCTTTCGTTTATATGAGATGCTTTTTTTCAAGTGACACTTCACAAATTGTAAATTCTACTAAAACAGATATACCTAATGTCTGTTTGTCTCTTTCTCTCTCTCTCTTGCACTCAGTAATAAATTGGTACTTTTTAATAAATTAATAATACCTAGATAATAGGAAACTCTTTCCTTCGATGTCGACAATGGCGCGCGCGTATAAAATAAAAATAATTATAACTTGGAAGATAATTTAAAAATTATCACTAAAATATTTTTATTTATTTGCCTACGCAATTAGATAGAAATTTGGTAGAAATCTATTTTTACTAATTTGGATGATTTTTTATTAAATTCTCGAAACGTTTTACGTGGCGTATCATAATCTATTTTGCATTTAGATTAAAAAAAAGTATGTAATGTTTTGGTTAAGCACAAACGTGTTTCTAACTGTTTTTTTTTGTGATTTGAAGTAAAAAAAGTCATATACAAAATGAAAATTTTAAATATGATAGAAAGACAGATTGATAGATTAAGTAGTTTAAGTTTACTAGATATAGATAGTTTAAGTTTAATCTGGTTTTTTTTAATTCTTAAGCACACAACGTCAAAGAAGTTAATTAAAATGTTGCCAAATGTTTATAAATATTAGATCATTTGTCTGCTGATCTACTTAATTCATAAACCGAGTAAGTATTGTAGACTTTATTGAATCAATAAAAAATTTACAACTTTTGATGAAACAAATATGTTTTTTATAAAAAAATATTTATAGTGTTAATTTGAAGATATTTAAAAAAATAATATTTGTTACAAATTTTTATTTTATTAACAAAAATTGAAATAGTCATTACAGAACGCCACCGAGTTACTTTAAAATTGAAGAGGATAATTAATAAATAAGTTTATTAAAAAATCGAGAAATATTTGTTTGAATAAGATAGATTTATACAAATTCATTATTGTTTTAAAAATTAGTAAACATGGTTTTCTTTATCTGTAGATATTATAGCTAATAAAGATGCGTAAATTTTCTAGATCAGGCAACTAACATTTTAAGCATTGTCATAAAATTGTCATTTTTTGACTATTTTTCATTTGGAAGTATATTAAGTATTTAATATAAATACTTTTTTTTTGTTTTAATCAGTTTA
>NW_026986707.1:0-10000 GCF_031307605.1 Tribolium castaneum
CTTTACTAGGCGTTTAACGCTTGCGTACGAACGTCGCACGAGCCCTATTTGCCGTGTGAAGCCACCGATCGGCGGCGGGATCGATCCTTGCCACGTCCGACCAGGCTTCTAGACGGTCAATTATGGGTACATTGTTGTTCGACGTCGAAACTCGGAATTGTCTGTAGACGACTTACGTACTGGCAGGGTGTTGTACTCGGTAGAGCAGTTTCCACGCTGCGATCTGTTGAGACTCAGCCCTCAGCTTGGGGATTCGTCTTGTCGGCGAGACGAGACCCCGTCAACGTTTAGAAAGCTGAGTGGATAAAAAATATACCCAGCCAGGTACACATTGTTTATATAAAAATTTCTAGTATGCAATGCAACTTGGGCTAATAACCAACATGAACTTACTATATTTTATTATTACATACGTACCTGGCAAGGTGTTGTATTCGGTAGAGCTGTTTCTACGCTGCGATCTGTTAAGACAGACTCAGCTTGGAGATTCGTCTTGTCGGTGAGACGAGACTCCGTCAACGTTTAGAAAGCTGAGAGGATAAAACAATACACAGCCAGGTACACATTGTTTATATAAAAATTTCTAGTATGCAATGCAACTTGGGCTAATAACCAACATGAACTTACTCTATTTTATTATTACATACGTACCTGGCAAGGTGTTGTATTCGGTAGAGCTGTTTCTACGCTGCGATCTGTTAAGACAGACTCAGCTTGGAGATTCGTCTTGTCGGTGAGACGAGACTCCGTCAACGTTTAGAAAGCTGAGAGAATAAAACAATACACAGCCAGGTACACATTGTTTAATAAATATTACTAGTATGCAATGCAACTTGGGCTAACCAACATGAACTTACTCTATTTTATCATTACAAATAAATTTACCTCTCTAAAAACTCTCACTCTTCTCACCACAATTTAATGTTAGTAGTGTACAGCCTTATTTCTCTCAAGTAACAAAAAGACGATGGTGTGGTTGGTGATAGTGATAGAAACCAACTAGTCTTAAAGAGTATGAGTAATAGAGTCAGAGATGAATAATACAAGAGAGAGGAAAGAAAGAGAAAGAGAAAGAAGACAGAGAGAAAGAAAGAAATTAAAAGGAAAAGAAGATAGATGATAGAGAGAGAGAGAGAGAGAGAGAGAGAGGAGGAAGAGTAGAAGAAAGCCAGCAAATTTATTCGAACGACATACTTCGTTCTACGGACTTAGCACATAGCTCTCGCCTAGCACATAGCTCTCGCCTAGCACATAGCTCTCGCCTAGCACATAGCTCTCGCCTAGCACATAGCGCTCGCCTTGCACCATTCACTGCTTAATAACTACTGCATATAATAAAGTCACGATTGCTCATGTGGTAAAATTGACACAATCATTTTGTTTAAAGGTATGCAACCAACATTACACAAAACGCGCGCTAAAGTTGCCTAAAACCACGAAGTACTACGTATACTTTAATTGTAACGCAACTGGTTTCACAGTAAACGTGTATGAAAATTGCCTATATTCAAGAAGTACTACATTTGTTTAAATATTGTATTACTGTTACGAAGTACGACGTTTTAAATATTATGAATTATTTTAAGTTGTATATAAAATCATAGCTATTTTTGTAAATTAATAATGCAACCCGCAATACACCAAATGTGTATTAATATTGCCTAACTTGTACGAAGTACAACGTTCATTTAAGTGCATTAAGTATGGTGCTCTGTGTGATGAAATACGACGTTCATGTGACCATAAAGTAACAAACGAAGTACGGCGCTCACAAATGCAGCACTCAAAATTATTGTTTCATTGCACGACGTTTGCTTTGTTTCTGACTGCGACGAAATGCAGCGTTCATTTGACTTTGTACATAGTACAGACGAAGTACGACGTTTGCGAAGTACGGCACTCAAAATCGTGATTTTCATGTACGACGTTTATTTGCACGTCCTGCCGACTGCGACGGAGTACAGCGTTCAATTGACTTTGTACATAGTACAGACGAAGTACGACGTTTGCGAAGTACGGCACTCAAAATCGTGATTTTCATGTACGACGTTTATTTGCACGTCCTGCCGACTGCGACGGAGTACAGCGTTCAATTGACTTTGTACATAGTACAGACGAAGTACGACGTTTGCGAAGTACGGCACTCAAAATCGTGATTTTCTTGTACGACGTTTATTTGCACGCGCTGTCGACTGCGACGAGGTTTAGCGTTCACTTGACTTTGTACATAGTATAGACGAAGTACGACGTTTGCAAAGTACGGCACTCAAAATCGTGATTTTCTTGTACGACGTTTATTCGCACGTGCTGCCGACTGCGACGAAATGCAGCGTTCATAGTACAAACGAAGTACGACGTTCACAAAGTGATGAAGTAAAACGTAAACAATAAATAATATAATAATTTTATTTGTGTTGTATATAATGAAAAAACAGCAAATTTTTTTGCAAATTACGTATCTGTAAATAAATGTAAACATTTAGCAACTAATCAAAATTGTTTTTTTTTGCCTAGATATTAAAGTAAAACATAAAAATACATTAAATTTATAAAATGCAACCCGCAGCACACTAGATGTGCATTAATATTGCATAACCTTTACGAAGTACGACGTCCAAAAATATTAATTTTTTTTTATATTGAGGTTAAAAGTGAGAAAACATAAATTAATAATAATGCAACCTGCAATACACTTAATATGTACTGATCTTGCATAACCTTCACGAAGTACTACGTTTAAATATAAATTAATATTATTGTGACCCGCAATACACTAAATTTGTATCAATATTGCATAACCTACACGAAGTACGACGTTCAAGAATATTAAAGAATTTTATTTGTGTTGTATATAATAAAAAAACAGCAAATTTTTTTTTGCAAATTACGTATCTGTAAATAAATGTAAACATTCAGCAACTAATCAAAAGTGTTTTTTTGCCTAGACATTAAAGTAAATCATAAGAATACATTAAATTTATAAAATGCAACCCGCAGCACAACAGATGTGCATCAATATTGCATAACTGTTACGAAGTACGACGTCCAAAAATATTAAATTTTTTTTTATATGAAGGTAAAAAGTGAGAAAACATAAATTAATAATAATGCAACCTGCAATACACTTAATGTGTACTGATGTTGCATAACCTTCACGAAGTACTACGTTCAAATATAAATTAATATTATTGCGACCCGCAATACACTAAATTTGTATCAATATTGCATAACTTACACGAAGTACGACGTTTAAAAATATTAAATGTTTTATTTGTAGTTTGCATATAATAAAAAAAAAAACAAATTTTTATGTAAATTACGTATCTATAAATAAACGTACACATTTAACAATTAAATAAACATAGTATTTTGGCCTAGATATTAAATTAAAACATAAAAATGCATAATATTTATTAAAATGCAACTTGCAATACAGCAAATGTGTATTAATATTGCATAACCTTTACGAAGTACGACGTTCACGAAGTACGTCGTTTACGAAGTGCGACGTTTACGAAGTACGTCGTTTACGAAGTGCGACGTTCACGAAGTACGTCGTTTACGAAGTGCGACGTTCACGAAGTACGTCGTTTACGAAGTGCGACGTTCGCGAAGTACGACGTCTACACATTAGGGCACTCAAAATTATTGTTACGTTGTACGACATTCAGACGTTCCAACTGCGACTAACTACAGCATTCATTTGACTTTGCACATACGACGAACGAAGTACGACGTTTACGAAGTACGGCGCTTAAAATAATTTTGTTTTTATTAATTAATTATTTTTTTTAAAACAAACGTTTTTATAATTAAATTTTATAATGGTTTAAATATAAAATATGACTTTTTAATATTATCAATATTTAAAATATTTTCTCCCTTTTGTGTGTATGCCTTATAGTTATAGAGCTGTGCGCTTCGGTAGACGTCGCCTGTGGAGCTATGTCAGTGGAGCGGTGCGCACATCCAATACCGAGCGGCTGCCTCGATCGGTGTCGCGCTGGTATACATATGGTAGTGGTGTGTGTCGATGCGTTGAGTGAGGCGATATGAACGGTGTAACGGTTTAGTCGAAGTTTATCATAAATGACGACGACAAAACGACCGATTATGTATACGTTCTGCATTTGCTTCCAATTTATCGACGTTTATCGCACATTTCCGCTATCGAATTCGAATAGGGCTTTGCTTGCGAGATTGCTTTATTTTGTGATTTTGTGGCTCGCCCAGTTCCCCACAGCGAGATTGCGGATGCGGCAAAACGTATTCTCTTACGTTGGCGGTCCTTATGCAATCAAACTTTGTTGAACTAACAAATGTTTGTGATTTAAACAAACAAAAATAATAAATGCGTCAACTCTCTAATATCCGAGCGAGAATATTTATATAATATTCGTAACGTTTATGGATTCGAAAGAATTTCATAAATTCACGTCGCATTCAATCTTGCGAAGAGTGAAGAGAATGTTTGAACTTTTAAATCGGCAAAGGTAAAAAATAATATTATAAATATTATTATTATGCCTTTATTGACCGATATATGTGTTGTGGTGTTTTAATCGACTACGACGACGATGATGACGATACATTTATCTCTATATCGTACGAAGAAAAGAAGAAACAGCGTGGCGTTACTTTCTTATATGTTAGATTGTTTCGCACAAACGCGCATATTCTTCATCTTTATAAACGATGATGATGAGTATTTTATTCTCTCGTCTGTCTCAAAAAACACAAAAACACAGTTCCCTGGTTGATCCTGCCAGTAGTCATATGCTTGTCTCAAAGATTAAGCCATGCATGTCTCAGTACAAGCCAAATTAAGGTGAAACCGCGAAAGGCTCATTAAATCAGTTATGGTTCCTTAGATCGTACCCACATTTACTTGGATAACTGTGGTAATTCTAGAGCTAATACATGCAAACAGAGCTCCGACCGGAGACGGAAGGAGCGCTTTTATTAGATCAAAACCAATCGGTGGCGGTTTCGCCGTCATCGTACAACTTGGTGAATCTGAATAACTTTACGCTGATCGCACGGTCTCGCACCGGCGACGCATCTTTCAAATGTCTGCCTTATCAACTGTCGATGGTAGGTTCTGCGCCTACCATGGTTGTAACGGGTAACGGGGAATCAGGGTTCGATTCCGGAGAGGGAGCCTGAGAAACGGCTACCACATCCAAGGAAGGCAGCAGGCGCGCAAATTACCCACTCCCGGCACGGGGAGGTAGTGACGAAAAATAACGATACGGGACTCATCCGAGGCCCCGTAATCGGAATGAGTACACTCTAAACCCTTTAACGAGGATCAATTGGAGGGCAAGTCTGGTGCCAGCAGCCGCGGTAATTCCAGCTCCAATAGCGTATATTAAAGTTGTTGCGGTTAAAAAGCTCGTAGTCGAATTTGTGTCCCGCGCCGCCGGTTCATCGTTCGCGGTGTTAACTGGCGTTTCGCGGGACGTCCTGCCGGTGGGCTTAGCTCGAGAGGGCGGCCCAACTCAATCCCGCCGCGGTGCTCTTCATTGAGTGTCGAGGTGGGCCGGCACGTTTACTTTGAACAAATTAGAGTGCTTAAAGCAGGCTAAAACTTCGCCTGAATACTGTGTGCATGGAATAATGGAATAGGACCTCGGTTCTATTTTGTTGGTTTTCGGAACCCCGAGGTAATGATTAATAGGAACGGATGGGGGCATTCGTATTGCGACGTTAGAGGTGAAATTCTTGGATCGTCGCAAGACGGACAGAAGCGAAAGCATTTGCCAAAAACGCTTTCATTGATCAAGAACGAAAGTTAGAGGTTCGAAGGCGATCAGATACCGCCCTAGTTCTAACCATAAACGATGCCAGCTAGCGATCCGCCGACGTTCCTCCGATGACTCGGCGGGCAGCTTCCGGGAAACCAAAGCTTTTGGGTTCCGGGGGAAGTATGGTTGCAAAGCTGAAACTTAAAGGAATTGACGGAAGGGCACCACCAGGAGTGGAGCCTGCGGCTTAATTTGACTCAACACGGGAAACCTCACCAGGCCCGGACACCGGAAGGATTGACAGATTGAGAGCTCTTTCTTGATTCGGTGGGTGGTGGTGCATGGCCGTTCTTAGTTGGTGGAGCGATTTGTCTGGTTAATTCCGATAACGAACGAGACTCTAGCCTGCTAAATAGGCGTATTTCGACATCCCAAATGCCGGCTGGAGCCGGGTTCGCCCGGTCTCTATGTGCGGTTTTTACTGTCGGCGTACAAACAATTCTTCTTAGAGGGACAGGCGGCTTCTAGCCGCACGAGATTGAGCAATAACAGGTCTGTGATGCCCTTAGATGTTCTGGGCCGCACGCGCGCTACACTGAAGGAATCAGCGTGTCCTCCCTGACCGAGCGGTCCGGGTAACCCGCTGAACCTCCTTCGTGCTAGGGATTGGGGCTTGCAATTGTTCCCCATGAACGAGGAATTCCCAGTAAGCGCGAGTCATAAGCTCGCGTTGATTACGTCCCTGCCCTTTGTACACACCGCCCGTCGCTACTACCGATTGAATGATTTAGTGAGGTCTTCGGACCGGTGCGCGGTGGCGTTTCGACGTTGCCGATGTTGCTGGGAAGATGACCAAACTTGATCATTTAGAGGAAGTAAAAGTCGTAACAAGGTTTCCGTAGGTGAACCTGCGGAAGGATCATTAACGTGTAAATGTTGTTGTTTAGTTGTCACACATACACACACATTTTGTCTGTGCTGATCAACAAAAAACACACATACATACACTATTCGTATGATGATCAATTCTCATACAAAATTCTTTATTATGCGTCGAACGGAAAAGCAACAACGGGTCGTCTTGCATTAAGCGGATCTGTTGTTACGTTTTTCGATTTATTTTATAAATCGATTGTAAACGTGCCGTAAACGACGTTTTCAAAGAATTTTTTCGAACATTAACACGAATCAATATTGTCGAAAGATGGTTATGTGCTAACGTTTTATTATTGCTTTCGCAGTGCCGGTCTTAGCGTATTTCCATCATCGTATTCGCTTCGAAAAAAAGTACTAATACACAGTGGTGGTGTATAATTAATGTGCAAGAGATGTTGTTGTTGTTGTTGTAGTATTTGTATATGGTTGGAGTTATTTATAATAACAAACAAGAATGAATGAATGAATAATAATGGTGTCTGCCAATACGATCGTACTTTATGTACACGACTAAAACTTTATACATACAAACCATAATAATAAATAAACTCGAAACAACCAACAACAAAATTAATACGCTACTGTACATACAAATACACATTTATACATACCATCATTTTACTTAACCGATGGTGAGTGATGTTTGAAAAATAAACGCTTAGGCTTACGGTTTTGTAAGCCAGTCTTTGCGTATTTTCTTCATCGTATTCGCTTCGGAAAAAAGAAAATAAAGATGGTGTATAATTAATGTGTAAAAGAGATGTTGTAGTTGTAATTTAATTTGTAAATGGTTGGAGTTTATTAATAAATAAAAGGGGCTGTCTATTCGTCTGTACTTTATGTACAAGACTAAAACTTTATACATACAAACCATAATAATAAATAAACTCGAAACAACCAACAACAAAATTATTACGCTACTGTACATACAAATACACATTTATACATACCATCATTTTACTTTACCGATGGTGAGTGATGTTTGAAAAATAAACGCTTAGGCTTACGGTTTTGTAAGCCAGTCTTTGCGTATTTTCTTCATCGTATTCGCTTCGGAAAAAAGAAAATAAAGATGGTGTATAATTAATGTGTAAAAGAGATGTTGTAGTTGTAATTTAATTTGTAAATGGTTGGAGTTTATTAATAAATAAAAGGGGCTGTCTATTCGTCTGTACTTTATGTACAAGACTACAAAAACGTTTTATAACAATAAAAAGCTCGAAACAACCAATAACAAAATATACTACTACTATACTACTATACATACAAACGCACATTTATAAATACATAAAATCAATTTACTTTATCGATAGTGAGTGATGTTTGGAAAAAAACGCTTAGGCTTACGGTTTTCGGGTACCTGGGTTCCGCATGCGTCGAAGTAATAATTTACTTTAACGACGCGACGAACCGTAGGAATCTAAATAAAAAAGTTTATTAACTTTTTTAGATTCTGTGGGTTTTAAATGATATACGCCCGACTGACGAAGGAACGTTTTGCACTGCCTGTGCTTTTCTTTTGATTCGTTTTTATGTCGACGGACGTTCTTAGAATGCCCACCAAACGACGTATCACACAAAACACCCTACAATTGTATTGTTTGGTAAATATTGTTGTGATTAAGTTTGTAGCTGTGGCGTTTGTTTGAAGAAAACGTCTGGTTTTTCGACATATTTTCTATTTAATAAATATACATAATGCTTATCGCAAAAGGAGCAGAGTTTTATAGACAAAGTTGATAGAGAAAAAAAACCTAATAGATATATATACGTATTTATAAAACGTTAATATCATCGGGTTATTCTTTATGTAAACTTAAACTATAACTGCATACTCTTTTCGATAAGTAGAAACAAATGCCACTTTAATTAAATAAAATATTATAAAATATAACGCCGAACGTTTCTTTCGATTGGTCCGTTTCTCACATATACATCACAATTGTAATAACCTTAAGTAGTTATTTTTGTTGTTGTGTGATGATGAAACGATTTCGATGTGGAACGGTGCGTTATGTAATAATATTTTAAATTTGTTTGAAAAGATTACCCTGAACGGTGGATCACTTGGCTCGTGGGTCGATGAAGAACGCAGCTAATTGCGCGTCAACTTGTGAACTGCAGGACACATGAACATCGACATTTCGAACGCACATTGCGGTCCTCGGATATACTGTTCCCGGACCACTCCTGGCTGAGGGTCGTGTCAATTTCAAAGACTGCTCGGTTTTTGTCTTAAACACAGCGCACAATGTTGTGTAGACAATTACGTCGGAGCGTGTTGGGTGCAAATATGACGCGTTACTATAATTGTTAATTGATTGTCGGTTGTCATAATAAAATATTATGCAACGTAGACAACAATAAAAACAATATAAAAAATAACGCGGCATCCTAAAACGCAATAGCGGCTGACATTCTTATTAGTTTGTTGGTACAAGTTGGTTTAGACGTAGCACGTCCGATATTAAAAAGCAGCCACAACGCTTAAATTTCGAACGAAGCGATCGTCGTGTCCGAGACGTTAAAGTTGTTTATATGCATATTTTATGCACTATAATTAACAACAACAACATTCTCGCAACGACGTCAGATCGATGTTTGAAATTGTTTGGAGGCAGCCATATAAACGGAATACGTGTAATTATCGTCTGACAAAATAAAGGCAAATTTATATTTGCGACCTCAGAGCAGGTGAGACTACCCGCTGAATTTAAGCATATTATTAAGCGGAGGAAAAGAAACTAACTAGGATTTCCTTAGTAGCGGCGAGCGAACAGGAAAAAGCCCAGCACTGAATCCCGCGGCCGAAACCGGACGCCGGGAAATGTGGTGTTAGGGAGGATCCGTCATCCCGAGATTGTGCGACGCGTCCAAGTCCATCTTGAACGGGGCCACAGCCCATAGAGGGTGCCAGGCCCGTAGTGACCGTTGCCGATAACGGGAGGATCTCTCCTCAGAGTCGGGTTGCTTGAGAGTGCAGCCCTAAGTGGGTGGTAAACTCCATCTAAGGCTAAATATGACCACGAGACCGATAGCGAACAAGTACCGTGAGGGAAAGTTGAAAAGAACTTTGAAGAGAGAGTTCAATAGTACGTGAAACCGTTCAGGGGTAAACCTGAGAAACCCGAAAGGTCGAAAGGGGAGATTCAGCGTGACTCGATAGCGGCGCTAAATGATCGTGCGACGAACGGCGTACGCGTCGTTCGCGCCTTTTGTTTATGCGAACCGAAGTCGAACGCGTGCACTTCTCCCCCAGTAGGACGTCGCGATCCTTTGGGTGTCGATCTAAGGCCCGCGGTGGAGCCCGTTCGAAC
>NW_026986707.1:15000-22500 GCF_031307605.1 Tribolium castaneum
CTTTGTACATAGTACAGACGAAGTACGACGTTTGCGAAGTACGGCACTCAAAATCGTGATTTTCATGTACGACGTTTATTTGCACGTCCTGCCGACTGCGACGGAGTACAGCGTTCAATTGACTTTGTACATAGTACAGACGAAGTACGACGTTTGCGAAGTACGGCACTCAAAATCGTGATTTTCATGTACGACGTTTATTTGCACGTCCTGCCGACTGCGACGGAGTACAGCGTTCAATTGACTTTGTACATAGTACAGACGAAGTACGACGTTTGCGAAGTACGGCACTCAAAATCGTGATTTTCTTGTACGACGTTTATTTGCACGCGCTGTCGACTGCGACGAGGTTTAGCGTTCACTTGACTTTGTACATAGTATAGACGAAGTACGACGTTTGCAAAGTACGGCACTCAAAATCGTGATTTTCTTGTACGACGTTTATTCGCACGTGCTGCCGACTGCGACGAAATGCAGCGTTCATAGTACAAACGAAGTACGACGTTCACAAAGTGATGAAGTAAAACGTAAACAATAAATAATATAATAATTTTATTTGTGTTGTATATAATGAAAAAACAGCAAATTTTTTTGCAAATTACGTATCTGTAAATAAATGTAAACATTTAGCAACTAATCAAAATTGTTTTTTTTGCCTAGATATTAAAGTAAAACATAAAAATACATTAAATTTATAAAATGCAACCCGCAGCACACTAGATGTGCATTAATATTGCATAACCTTTACGAAGTACGACGTCCAAAAATATTAATTTTTTTTTATATTGAGGTTAAAAGTGAGAAAACATAAATTAATAATAATGCAACCTGCAATACACTTAATATGTACTGATCTTGCATAACCTTCACGAAGTACTACGTTTAAATATAAATTAATATTATTGTGACCCGCAATACACTAAATTTGTATCAATATTGCATAACCTACACGAAGTACGACGTTCAAGAATATTAAAGAATTTTATTTGTGTTGTATATAATAAAAAAACAGCAAATTTTTTTGCAAATTACGTATCTGTAAATAAATGTAAACATTCAGCAACTAATCAAAAGTGTTTTTTTGCCTAGACATTAAAGTAAATCATAAGAATACATTAAATTTATAAAATGCAACCCGCAGCACAACAGATGTGCATCAATATTGCATAACTGTTACGAAGTACGACGTCCAAAAATATTAAATTTTTTTTTATATGAAGGTAAAAAGTGAGAAAACATAAATTAATAATAATGCAACCTGCAATACACTTAATGTGTACTGATGTTGCATAACCTTCACGAAGTACTACGTTCAAATATAAATTAATATTATTGCGACCCGCAATACACTAAATTTGTATCAATATTGCATAACTTACACGAAGTACGACGTTTAAAAATATTAAATGTTTTATTTGTAGTTTGCATATAATAAAAAAAAAAACAAATTTTTATGTAAATTACGTATCTATAAATAAACGTACACATTTAACAATTAAATAAACATAGTATTTTGGCCTAGATATTAAATTAAAACATAAAAATGCATAATATTTATTAAAATGCAACTTGCAATACAGCAAATGTGTATTAATATTGCATAACCTTTACGAAGTACGACGTTCACGAAGTACGTCGTTTACGAAGTGCGACGTTTACGAAGTACGTCGTTTACGAAGTGCGACGTTCACGAAGTACGTCGTTTACGAAGTGCGACGTTCACGAAGTACGTCGTTTACGAAGTGCGACGTTCGCGAAGTACGACGTCTACACATTAGGGCACTCAAAATTATTGTTACGTTGTACGACATTCAGACGTTCCAACTGCGACTAACTACAGCATTCATTTGACTTTGCACATACGACGAACGAAGTACGACGTTTACGAAGTACGGCGCTTAAAATAATTTTGTTTTTATTAATTAATTATTTTTTTTAAAACAAACGTTTTTATAATTAAATTTTATAATGGTTTAAATATAAAATATGAGTTTTTAATATTATCAATATTTAAAATATTTTCTCCCTTTTGTGTGTATGCCTTATAGTTATAGAGCTGTGCGCTTCGGTAGACGTCGCCTGTGGAGCTATGTCAGTGGAGCGGTGCGCACATCCAATACCGAGCGGCTGCCTCGATCGGTGTCGCGCTGGTATACATATGGTAGTGGTGTGTGTCGATGCGTTGAGTGAGGCGATATGAACGGTGTAACGGTTTAGTCGAAGTTTATCATAAATGACGACGACAAAACGACCGATTATGTATACGTTCTGCATTTGCTTCCAATTTATCGACGTTTATCGCACATTTCCGCTATCGAATTCGAATAGGGCTTTGCTTGCGAGATTGCTTTATTTTGTGATTTTGTGGCTCGCCCAGTTCCCCACAGCGAGATTGCGGATGCGGCAAAACGTATTCTCTTACGTTGGCGGTCCTTATGCAATCAAACTTTGTTGAACTAACAAATGTTTGTGATTTAAACAAACAAAAATAATAAATGCGTCAACTCTCTAATATCCGAGCGAGAATATTTATATAATATTCGTAACGTTTATGGATTCGAAAGAATTTCATAAATTCACGTCGCATTCAATCTTGCGAAGAGTGAAGAGAATGTTTGAACTTTTAAATCGGCAAAGGTAAAAAATAATATTATAAATATTATTATTATGCCTTTATTGACCGATATATGTGTTGTGGTGTTTAACGACTACGACGACGATGATGACGATACATTTATCTCTATATCGTACGAAGAAAAGAAGAAACAGCGTGGCGTTACTTTCTTATATGTTAGATTGTTTCGCACAAACGCGCATATTCTTCATCTTTATAAACGATGATGATGAGTATTTTATTCTCTCGTCTGTCTCAAAAAACACAAAAACACAGTTCCCTGGTTGATCCTGCCAGTAGTCATATGCTTGTCTCAAAGATTAAGCCATGCATGTCTCAGTACAAGCCAAATTAAGGTGAAACCGCGAAAGGCTCATTAAATCAGTTATGGTTCCTTAGATCGTACCCACATTTACTTGGATAACTGTGGTAATTCTAGAGCTAATACATGCAAACAGAGCTCCGACCGGAGACGGAAGGAGCGCTTTTATTAGATCAAAACCAATCGGTGGCGGTTTCGCCGTCATCGTACAACTTGGTGAATCTGAATAACTTTACGCTGATCGCACGGTCTCGCACCGGCGACGCATCTTTCAAATGTCTGCCTTATCAACTGTCGATGGTAGGTTCTGCGCCTACCATGGTTGTAACGGGTAACGGGGAATCAGGGTTCGATTCCGGAGAGGGAGCCTGAGAAACGGCTACCACATCCAAGGAAGGCAGCAGGCGCGCAAATTACCCACTCCCGGCACGGGGAGGTAGTGACGAAAAATAACGATACGGGACTCATCCGAGGCCCCGTAATCGGAATGAGTACACTCTAAACCCTTTAACGAGGATCAATTGGAGGGCAAGTCTGGTGCCAGCAGCCGCGGTAATTCCAGCTCCAATAGCGTATATTAAAGTTGTTGCGGTTAAAAAGCTCGTAGTCGAATTTGTGTCCCGCGCCGCCGGTTCATCGTTCGCGGTGTTAACTGGCGTTTCGCGGGACGTCCTGCCGGTGGGCTTAGCTCGAGAGGGCGGCCCAACTCAATCCCGCCGCGGTGCTCTTCATTGAGTGTCGAGGTGGGCCGGCACGTTTACTTTGAACAAATTAGAGTGCTTAAAGCAGGCTAAAACTTCGCCTGAATACTGTGTGCATGGAATAATGGAATAGGACCTCGGTTCTATTTTGTTGGTTTTCGGAACCCCGAGGTAATGATTAATAGGAACGGATGGGGGCATTCGTATTGCGACGTTAGAGGTGAAATTCTTGGATCGTCGCAAGACGGACAGAAGCGAAAGCATTTGCCAAAAACGCTTTCATTGATCAAGAACGAAAGTTAGAGGTTCGAAGGCGATCAGATACCGCCCTAGTTCTAACCATAAACGATGCCAGCTAGCGATCCGCCGACGTTCCTCCGATGACTCGGCGGGCAGCTTCCGGGAAACCAAAGCTTTTGGGTTCCGGGGGAAGTATGGTTGCAAAGCTGAAACTTAAAGGAATTGACGGAAGGGCACCACCAGGAGTGGAGCCTGCGGCTTAATTTGACTCAACACGGGAAACCTCACCAGGCCCGGACACCGGAAGGATTGACAGATTGAGAGCTCTTTCTTGATTCGGTGGGTGGTGGTGCATGGCCGTTCTTAGTTGGTGGAGCGATTTGTCTGGTTAATTCCGATAACGAACGAGACTCTAGCCTGCTAAATAGGCGTATTTCGACATCCCAAATGCCGGCTGGAGCCGGGTTCGCCCGGTCTCTATGTGCGGTTTTTACTGTCGGCGTACAAACAATTCTTCTTAGAGGGACAGGCGGCTTCTAGCCGCACGAGATTGAGCAATAACAGGTCTGTGATGCCCTTAGATGTTCTGGGCCGCACGCGCGCTACACTGAAGGAATCAGCGTGTCCTCCCTGACCGAGCGGTCCGGGTAACCCGCTGAACCTCCTTCGTGCTAGGGATTGGGGCTTGCAATTGTTCCCCATGAACGAGGAATTCCCAGTAAGCGCGAGTCATAAGCTCGCGTTGATTACGTCCCTGCCCTTTGTACACACCGCCCGTCGCTACTACCGATTGAATGATTTAGTGAGGTCTTCGGACCGGTGCGCGGTGGCGTTTCGACGTTGCCGATGTTGCTGGGAAGATGACCAAACTTGATCATTTAGAGGAAGTAAAAGTCGTAACAAGGTTTCCGTAGGTGAACCTGCGGAAGGATCATTAACGTGTAAATGTTGTTGTTTAGTTGTCACACATACACACACATTTTGTCTGTGCTGATCAACAAAAAACACACATACATACACTATTCGTATGATGATCAATTCTCATACAAAATTCTTTATTATGCGTCGAACGGAAAAGCAACAACGGGTCGTCTTGCATTAAGCGGATCTGTTGTTACGTTTTTCGATTTATTTTATAAATCGATTGTAAACGTGCCGTAAACGACGTTTTCAAAGAATTTTTTCGAACATTAACACGAATCAATATTGTCGAAAGATGGTTATGTGCTAACGTTTTATTATTGCTTTCGCAGTGCCGGTCTTAGCGTATTTCCATCATCGTATTCGCTTCGAAAAAAAGTACTAATACACAGTGGTGGTGTATAATTAATGTGCAAGAGATGTTGTTGTTGTTGTTGTAGTATTTGTATATGGTTGGAGTTATTTATAATAACAAACAAGAATGAATGAATGAATAATAATGGTGTCTGCCAATACGATCGTACTTTATGTACACGACTAAAACTTTATACATACAAACCATAATAATAAATAAACTCGAAACAACCAACAACAAAATTAATACGCTACTGTACATACAAATACACATTTATACATACCATCATTTTACTTAACCGATGGTGAGTGATGTTTGAAAAATAAACGCTTAGGCTTACGGTTTTGTAAGCCAGTCTTTGCGTATTTTCTTCATCGTATTCGCTTCGGAAAAAAGAAAATAAAGATGGTGTATAATTAATGTGTAAAAGAGATGTTGTAGTTGTAATTTAATTTGTAAATGGTTGGAGTTTATTAATAAATAAAAGGGGCTGTCTATTCGTCTGTACTTTATGTACAAGACTAAAACTTTATACATACAAACCATAATAATAAATAAACTCGAAACAACCAACAACAAAATTATTACGCTACTGTACATACAAATACACATTTATACATACCATCATTTTACTTTACCGATGGTGAGTGATGTTTGAAAAATAAACGCTTAGGCTTACGGTTTTGTAAGCCAGTCTTTGCGTATTTTCTTCATCGTATTCGCTTCGGAAAAAAGAAAATAAAGATGGTGTATAATTAATGTGTAAAAGAGATGTTGTAGTTGTAATTTAATTTGTAAATGGTTGGAGTTTATTAATAAATAAAAGGGGCTGTCTATTCGTCTGTACTTTATGTACAAGACTACAAAAACGTTTTATAACAATAAAAAGCTCGAAACAACCAATAACAAAATATACTACTACTATACTACTATACATACAAACGCACATTTATAAATACATAAAATCAATTTACTTTATCGATAGTGAGTGATGTTTGGAAAAAAACGCTTAGGCTTACGGTTTTCGGGTACCTGGGTTCCGCATGCGTCGAAGTAATAATTTACTTTAACGACGCGACGAACCGTAGGAATCTAAATAAAAAAGTTTATTAACTTTTTTAGATTCTGTGGGTTTTAAATGATATACGCCCGACTGACGAAGGAACGTTTTGCACTGCCTGTGCTTTTCTTTTGATTCGTTTTTATGTCGACGGACGTTCTTAGAATGCCCACCAAACGACGTATCACACAAAACACCCTACAATTGTATTGTTTGGTAAATATTGTTGTGATTAAGTTTGTAGCTGTGGCGTTTGTTTGAAGAAAACGTCTGGTTTTTCGACATATTTTCTATTTAATAAATATACATAATGCTTATCGCAAAAGGAGCAGAGTTTTATAGACAAAGTTGATAGAGAAAAAAAACCTAATAGATATATATACGTATTTATAAAACGTTAATATCATCGGGTTATTCTTTATGTAAACTTAAACTATAACTGCATACTCTTTTCGATAAGTAGAAACAAATGCCACTTTAATTAAATAAAATATTATAAAATATAACGCCGAACGTTTCTTTCGATTGGTCCGTTTCTCACATATACATCACAATTGTAATAACCTTAAGTAGTTATTTTTGTTGTTGTGTGATGATGAAACGATTTCGATGTGGAACGGTGCGTTATGTAATAATATTTTAAATTTGTTTGAAAAGATTACCCTGAACGGTGGATCACTTGGCTCGTGGGTCGATGAAGAACGCAGCTAATTGCGCGTCAACTTGTGAACTGCAGGACACATGAACATCGACATTTCGAACGCACATTGCGGTCCTCGGATATACTGTTCCCGGACCACTCCTGGCTGAGGGTCGTGTCAATTTCAAAGACTGCTCGGTTTTTGTCTTAAACACAGCGCACAATGTTGTGTAGACAATTACGTCGGAGCGTGTTGGGTGCAAATATGACGCGTTACTATAATTGTTAATTGATTGTCGGTTGTCATAATAAAATATTATGCAACGTAGACAACAATAAAAACAATATAAAAAATAACGCGGCATCCTAAAACGCAATAGCGGCTGACATTCTTATTAGTTTGTTGGTACAAGTTGGTTTAGACGTAGCACGTCCGATATTAAAAAGCAGCCACAACGCTTAAATTTCGAACGAAGCGATCGTCGTGTCCGAGACGTTAAAGTTGTTTATATGCATATTTTATGCACTATAATTAACAACAACAACATTCTCGCAACGACGTCAGATCGATGTTTGAAATTGTTTGGAGGCAGCCATATAAACGGAATACGTGTAATTATCGTCTGACAAAATAAAGGCAAATTTAT
>NW_026986707.1:27500-34790 GCF_031307605.1 Tribolium castaneum
ATAGCTCTCGCCTAGCACATAGCTCTCGCCTAGCACATAGCTCTCGCCTAGCACATAGCTCTCGCCTAGCACATAGCGCTCGCCTTGCACCATTCACTGCTTAATAACTACTGCATATAATAAAGTCACGATTGCTCATGTGGTAAAATAGTCTTGACACAATCATTTTGTTTAAAGGTATGCAACCAACATTACACAAAACGCGCGCTAAAGTTGCCTAAAACCACGAAGTACTACGTATACTTTAATTGTAACGCAACTGGTTTCACAGTAAACGTGTATGAAAATTGCCTATATTCAAGAAGTACTACATTTGTTTAAATATTGTATTACTGTTACGAAGTACGACGTTTAAATATTATGAATTATTTTAAGTTGTATATAAAATCATAGCTATTTTTGTAAATTAATAATGCAACCCGCAATACACCAAATGTGTATTAATATTGCCTAACTTGTACGAAGTACAACGTTCATTTAAGTGCATTAAGTATGGTGCTCTGTGTGATGAAATACGACGTTCATGTGACCATAAAGTAACAAACGAAGTACGGCGCTCACAAATGCAGCACTCAAAATTATTGTTTCATTGCACGACGTTTGCTTTGTTTCTGACTGCGACGAAATGCAGCGTTCATTTGACTTTGTACATAGTACAGACGAAGTACGACGTTTGCGAAGTACGGCACTCAAAATCGTGATTTTCATGTACGACGTTTATTTGCACGTCCTGCCGACTGCGACGGAGTACAGCGTTCAATTGACTTTGTACATAGTACAGACGAAGTACGACGTTTGCGAAGTACGGCACTCAAAATCGTGATTTTCATGTACGACGTTTATTTGCACGTCCTGCCGACTGCGACGGAGTACAGCGTTCAATTGACTTTGTACATAGTACAGACGAAGTACGACGTTTGCGAAGTACGGCACTCAAAATCGTGATTTTCTTGTACGACGTTTATTTGCACGCGCTGTCGACTGCGACGAGGTTTAGCGTTCACTTGACTTTGTACATAGTATAGACGAAGTACGACGTTTGCAAAGTACGGCACTCAAAATCGTGATTTTCTTGTACGACGTTTATTCGCACGTGCTGCCGACTGCGACGAAATGCAGCGTTCATAGTACAAACGAAGTACGACGTTCACAAAGTGATGAAGTAAAACGTAAACAATAAATAATATAATAATTTTATTTGTGTTGTATATAATGAAAAAACAGCAAATTTTTTTGCAAATTACGTATCTGTAAATAAATGTAAACATTTAGCAACTAATCAAAATTGTTTTTTTTGCCTAGATATTAAAGTAAAACATAAAAATACATTAAATTTATAAAATGCAACCCGCAGCACACTAGATGTGCATTAATATTGCATAACCTTTACGAAGTACGACGTCCAAAAATATTAATTTTTTTTTATATTGAGGTTAAAAGTGAGAAAACATAAATTAATAATAATGCAACCTGCAATACACTTAATATGTACTGATCTTGCATAACCTTCACGAAGTACTACGTTTAAATATAAATTAATATTATTGTGACCCGCAATACACTAAATTTGTATCAATATTGCATAACCTACACGAAGTACGACGTTCAAGAATATTAAAGAATTTTATTTGTGTTGTATATAATAAAAAAACAGCAAATTTTTTTGCAAATTACGTATCTGTAAATAAATGTAAACATTCAGCAACTAATCAAAAGTGTTTTTTTGCCTAGACATTAAAGTAAATCATAAGAATACATTAAATTTATAAAATGCAACCCGCAGCACAACAGATGTGCATCAATATTGCATAACTGTTACGAAGTACGACGTCCAAAAATATTAAATTTTTTTTTTATATGAAGGTAAAAAGTGAGAAAACATAAATTAATAATAATGCAACCTGCAATACACTTAATGTGTACTGATGTTGCATAACCTTCACGAAGTACTACGTTCAAATATAAATTAATATTATTGCGACCCGCAATACACTAAATTTGTATCAATATTGCATAACTTACACGAAGTACGACGTTTAAAAATATTAAATGTTTTATTTGTAGTTTGCATATAATAAAAAAAAAAACAAATTTTTATGTAAATTACGTATCTATAAATAAACGTACACATTTAACAATTAAATAAACATAGTATTTTGGCCTAGATATTAAATTAAAACATAAAAATGCATAATATTTATTAAAATGCAACTTGCAATACAGCAAATGTGTATTAATATTGCATAACCTTTACGAAGTACGACGTTCACGAAGTACGTCGTTTACGAAGTGCGACGTTTACGAAGTACGTCGTTTACGAAGTGCGACGTTCACGAAGTACGTCGTTTACGAAGTGCGACGTTCACGAAGTACGTCGTTTACGAAGTGCGACGTTCGCGAAGTACGACGTCTACACATTAGGGCACTCAAAATTATTGTTACGTTGTACGACATTCAGACGTTCCAACTGCGACTAACTACAGCATTCATTTGACTTTGCACATACGACGAACGAAGTACGACGTTTACGAAGTACGGCGCTTAAAATAATTTTGTTTTTATTAATTAATTATTTTTTTTAAAACAAACGTTTTTATAATTAAATTTATAATGGTTTAAATATAAAATATGACTTTTTAATATTATCAATATTTAAAATATTTTCCTCCCTTTTGTGTGTATGCCTTATAGTTATAGAGCTGTGCGCTTCGGTAGACGTCGGCCTGTGGAGCTATGTCAGTGGAGCGGTGCGCACATCCAATACCGAGCGGCTGCCTCGATCGGTGTCGCGCTGGTATACATATGGTAGTGGTGTGTGTCGATGCGTTGAGTGAGGCGATATGAACGGTGTAACGGTTTAGTCGAAGTTTATCATAAATGACGACGACAAAACGACCGATTATGTATACGTTCTGCATTTGCTTCCAATTTATCGACGTTTATCGCACATTTCCGCTATCGAATTCGAATAGGGCTTTGCTTGCGAGATTGCTTTATTTTGTGATTTTGTGGCTCGCCCAGTTCCCCACAGCGAGATTGCGGATGCGGCAAAACGTATTCTCTTACGTTGGCGGTCCTTATGCAATCAAACTTTGTTGAACTAACAAATGTTTGTGATTTAAACAAACAAAAATAATAAATGCGTCAACTCTCTAATATCGAGCGAGAATATTTATATAATATTCGTAACGTTTATGGATTCGAAAGAATTTCATAAATTCACGTCGCATTCAATCTTGCGAAGAGTGAAGAGAATGTTTGAACTTTTAAATCGGCAAAGGTAAAAAATAATATTATAAATATTATTATTATGCCTTTATTGACCGATATATGTGTTTGTGGTGTTTAACGACTACGACGACGATGATGACGATACATTTATCTCTATATCGTACGAAGAAAAGAAGAAACAGCGTGGCGTTACTTTCTTATATGTTAGATTGTTTCGCACAAACGCGCATATTCTTCATCTTTATAAACGATGATGATGAGTATTTTATTCTCTCGTCTGTCTCAAAAAACACAAAAACACAGTTCCCTGGTTGATCCTGCCAGTAGTCATATGCTTGTCTCAAAGATTAAGCCATGCATGTCTCAGTACAAGCCAAATTAAGGTGAAACCGCGAAAGGCTCATTAAATCAGTTATGGTTCCTTAGATCGTAACCCACATTTACTTGGATAACTGTGGTAATTCTAGAGCTAATACATGCAAACAGAGCTCCGACCGGAGACGGAAGGAGCGCTTTTATTAGATCAAAACCAATCGGTGGCGGTTTCGCCGTCATCGTACAACTTGGTGAATCTGAATAACTTTACGCTGATCGCACGGTCTCGCACCGGCGACGCATCTTTCAATGTCTGCCTTATCAACTGTCGATGGTAGGTTCTGCGCCTACCATGGTTGTAACGGGTAACGGGGAATCAGGGTTCGATTCCGGAGAGGGAGCCTGAGAAACGGCTACCACATCCAAGGAAGGCAGCAGGCGCGCAAATTACCCACTCCCGGCACGGGGAGGTAGTGACGAAAAATAACGATACGGGACTCATCCGAGGCCCCGTAATCGGAATGAGTACACTCTAAACCCTTTAACGAGGATCAATTGGAGGGCAAGTCTGGTGCCCAGCAGCCGCGGTAATTCCAGCTCCAATAGCGTATATTAAAGTTGTTGCGGTTAAAAAGCTCGTAGTCGAATTTGTGTCCCGCGCCGCCGGTTCATCGTTCGCGGTGTTAACTGGCGTTTCGCGGGACGTCCTGCCGCGTGGGCTTAGCTCGAGAGGGCGGCCCCAACTCAATCCCGCCGCGGTGCTCTTCATTGAGTGTCGAGGTGGGCCGGCACGTTTACTTTGAACAAATTAGAGTGCTTAAAGCAGGCTAAAACTTCGCCTGAATACTGTGTGCATGGAATAATGGAATAGACCTCGGTTCTATTTTGTTGGGTTTTCGGAACCCCGAGGTAATGATTAATAGGAACGGATGGGGGCATTCGTATTGCGACGTTAGAGGTGAAATTCTTGGATCGTCGCAAGACGGACAGAAGCGAAAGCATTTGCCAAAAACGCTTTCATTGATCAAGAACGAAAGTTAGAGGTTCGAAGGCGATCAGATACCGCCCTAGTTCTAACCATAAACGATGCCAGCTAGCGATCCGCCGACGTTCCTCCGATGTACATCGGCGGGCAGCTTCCGGGAAACCAAAGCTTTTTGGGTTCCGGGGGAAGTATGGTTGCAAAGCTGAAACTTAAAGGAATTGACGGAAGGGCACCCACCAGGAGTGGAGCCTGCGGCTTAATTTGACTCAACACGGGAAACCTCACCAGGCCCGGACACCGGAAGGATTGACAGATTGAGAGCTCTTTCTTGATTCGGTGGGTGGGTGGTGCATGGCCGTTCTTAGTTGGTGGAGCGATTTGTCTGGTTAATTCCGATAACGAACGAGACTCTAGCCTGCTAAATAGGCGTATTTCGACATCCCAAATGCCCGGCTGGAGCCGGGTTCGCCCGTCTCTATGTGCGGTTTTTACTGTCGGCGTACAAACAATTCTTCTTAGAGGGACAGGCGGCTTCTAGCCGCACGAGATTGAGCAATAACAGGTCTGTGATGCCTTAGATGTTCTGGGCCGCACGCGCGCTACACTGAAGGAATCAGCGTGTCCTCCCTGACCGAGCGGTCCGGGTAACCGCCTGAACCTCCTTCGTGCTAGGGATTGGGGCTTGCAATTGTTCCCCCATGAACGAGGAATTCCCAGTAAGCGCGAGTCATAAGCTCGCGTTGATTACGTCCCTGCCCTTTGTACACACCCGCCCGTCGCTACTACCGATTGAATGATTTAGTGAGGTCTTCGGACCGGTGCGCGGTGGCGTTTCGACGTTGCCGATGTTGCTGGGAAGATGACCAAACTTGATCATTTAGAGGAAGTAAAAGTCGTAAACAAGGTTTTCCGTAGGTGAACCTGCGGAAGGATCATTAACGTGTAAATGTTGTTGTTTAGTTGTCACACATACACACACATTTTGTCTGTGCTGATCAACAAAAAACACACATACATACACTATTCGTATGATGATCAATTCTCATACAAAATTCTTTATTATGCGTCGAACGGAAAAGCAACAACGGGTCGTCTTGCATTAAGCGGATCTGTTGTTACGTTTTTCGATTTATTTTATAAATCGATTGTAAACGTGCCGTAAACGACGTTTTCAAAGAATTTTTTCGAACATTAACACGAATCAATATTGTCGAAAGATGGTTATGTGCTAACGTTTTATTATTTGCTTTCGCAGTGCCGGTCTTAGCGTATTTCCATCATCGTATTCGCTTCGAAAAAAAGTACTAATACACAGTGGTGGTGTATAATTAATGTGCAAGAGATGTTGTTGTTGTTGTTGTAGTATTTGTATATGGTTGGAGTTATTTATAATAACAAACAAGATTGAATGAATGAATAATAATGGTGTCTGCCAATACGATCGTACTTTATGTACACGACTAAAACTTATAACATACAAACCATAATAATAAATAAACTCGAAACAACCAACAACAAAATTAATACGCTACTGTACATACAAATACACATTTATACATACCATCATTTTACTTAACCGATGGGTGAGTGATGTTTGAAAAATAAACGCTTAGGCTTACGGTTTTGTAAGCCAGTCTTTGCGTATTTTCTTCATCGTATTCGCTTCGGAAAAAAGAAAATAAAGATGGTGTATAATTAATGTGTAAAAGAGATGTTGTAGTTGTAATTTAATTTGTAAATGGTTGGAGTTTATTAATAAATAAAAGGGGCTGTCTATTCGTCTGTACTTTATGTACAAGACTAAAACTTTATACATACAAACCATAATAATAAATAAACTCGAAACAACCAACAACAAAATTATTACGCTACTGTACATACAAATACACATTTATACATACCATCATTTTACTTTACCGATGGTGAGTGATGTTTGAAAAATAAACGCTTAGGCTTACGGTTTTGTAAGCCAGTCTTTGCGTATTTTCTTCATCGTATTCGCTTCGGAAAAAGAAAATAAAGATGGTGTATAATTAATGTGTAAAAGAGATGTTGTAGTTGTAATTTATTTGTAAATGGTTGAGTTTATTAATAAATAAAAGGGGCTGTCTATTCGTCTGTACTTTATGTACAAGACTACAAAAACGTTTTATAACAATAAAAAGCTCGAAAACAACCAATAACAAAATATACTACTACTATACTACTATACATACAAACGCACATTTATAAATACATAAAATCAATTTACTTTATCGATAGTTGAGTGATGTTTGGAAAAAAACGCTTAGGCTTACGGTTTTCGGGTACCTGGGTTCCGCATGCGTCGAAGTAATAATTTACTTTAACGACGCGACGAACCGTAGGAATCTAAATAAAAAAGTTTATTAACTTTTTTAGATTCTGTGGGTTTTAAATGATATACGCCCCGACTGACGAAGGAACGTTTTGCACTGCCTGTGCTTTTCTTTTGATTCGTTTTTATGTCGACGGACGTTCTTTAGAATGCCCACCAAACGACGTATCACACAAAAACACCCTACAATTGTATTGTTTGGTAAATATTGTTGTGATTAAGTTTGTAGCTGTGGCGTTTGTTTGAAGAAAACGTCTGGTTTTTCGACATATTTTTCTATTTAATAAATATAAATAATGCTTATCGCAAAAGGAGCAGAGTTTTATAGACAAAGTTGATAGAGAAAAAAAACCTAATAGATATATATACGTATTTATAAAACGTTAATATCATCGGGTTATTA
>NW_026986708.1:5000-12500 GCF_031307605.1 Tribolium castaneum
TTATATTGAGGTTAAAAGTGAGAAAACATAAATTAATAATAATGCAACCTGCAATACACTTAATATGTACTGATCTTGCATAACCTTCACGAAGTACTACGTTTAAATATAAATTAATATTATTGTGACCCGCAATACACTAAATTTGTATCAATATTGCATAACCTACACGAAGTACGACGTTCAAGAATATTAAAGAATTTTATTTGTGTTGTATATAATAAAAAAACAGCAAATTTTTTTGCAAATTACGTATCTGTAAATAAATGTAAACATTCAGCAACTAATCAAAAGTGTTTTTTTGCCTAGACATTAAAGTAAATCATAAGAATACATTAAATTTATAAAATGCAACCCGCAGCACAACAGATGTGCATCAATATTGCATAACTGTTACGAAGTACGACGTCCAAAAATATTAAATTTTTTTTTATATGAAGGTAAAAAGTGAGAAAACATAAATTAATAATAATGCAACCTGCAATACACTTAATGTGTACTGATGTTGCATAACCTTCACGAAGTACAACGTTCAAATATAAATTAATATTATTGCGACCCGCAATACACTAAATTTGTATCAATATTGCATAACTTACACGAAGTACGACGTTTGAAAATATTAAATGTTTTATTTGTAGTTTGCATATAATAAAAAAAAAAAACAAATTTTTATGTAAATTACGTATCTATAAATAAACGTACACATTTAACAATTAAATAAACATAGTATTTTGGCCTAGATATTAAATTAAAACATAAAAATGCATAATATTTATTAAAATGCAACTTGCAATACACCAAATGTGTATTAATATTGCTTAACCTTTACGAAGTACGACGTTCACGAAGTACGTCGTTTACGAAGTGCGACGTTTACGAAGTACGTCGTTTACGAAGTGCGACGTTCACGAAGTACGTCGTTTACGAAGTGCGACGTTCGCGAAGTACGACGTCTACACATTAGGGCACTCAAAATTATTGTTACGTTGTACGACATTCAGACGTTCCAACTGCGACTAACTACAGCATTCATTTGACTTTGCACATACGACGAACGAAGTACGACGTTTACGAAGTACGGCGCTTAAAATAATTTTGTTTTTATTAATTAATTATTTTTTTTAAAACAAACGTTTTTATAATTAAATTTTATAATGGTTTAAATATAAAATATGACTTTTTAATATTATCAATATTTAAAATATTTTCTCCCTTTTGTGTGTATGCCTTATAGTTATAGAGCTGTGCGCTTCGGTAGACGTCGCCTGTGGAGCTATGTCAGTGGAGCGGTGCGCACATCCAATACCGAGCGGCTGCCTCGATCGGTGTCGCGCTGGTATACATATGGTAGTGGTGTGTGTCGATGCGTTGAGTGAGGCGATATGAACGGTGTAACGGTTTAGTCGAAGTTTATCATAAATGACGACGACAAAACGACCGATTATGTATACGTTCTGCATTTGCTTCCAATTTATCGACGTTTATCGCACATTTCCGCTATCGAATTCGAATAGGGCTTTGCTTGCGAGATTGCTTTATTTTGTGATTTTGTGGCTCGCCCAGTTCCCCACAGCGAGATTGCGGATGCGGCAAAACGTATTCTCTTACGTTGGCGGTCCTTATGCAATCAAACTTTGTTGGACTAACAAATGTTTGTGATTTAAACAAACAAAAATAATAAATGCGTCAACTCTCTAATATCCGAGCGAGAATATTTATATAATATTCGTAACGTTTATGGATTCGAAAGAATTTCATAAATTCACGTCGCATTCAATCTTGCGAAGAGTGAAGAGAATGTTTGAACTTTTAAATCGGCAAAGGTAAAAAATAATATTATAAATATTATTATTATGCCTTTATTGACCGATATATGTGTTGTGGTGTTTAACGACTACGACGACGATGATGACGATACATTTATCTCTATATCGTACGAAGAAAAGAAGAAACAGCGTGGCGTTACTTTCTTATATGTTAGATTGTTTCGCACAAACGCGCATATTCTTCATCTTTATAAACGATGATGATGAGTATTTTATTCTCTCGTCTGTCTCAAAAAACACAAAAACACAGTTCCCTGGTTGATCCTGCCAGTAGTCATATGCTTGTCTCAAAGATTAAGCCATGCATGTCTCAGTACAAGCCAAATTAAGGTGAAACCGCGAAAGGCTCATTAAATCAGTTATGGTTCCTTAGATCGTACCCACATTTACTTGGATAACTGTGGTAATTCTAGAGCTAATACATGCAAACAGAGCTCCGACCGGAGACGGAAGGAGCGCTTTTATTAGATCAAAACCAATCGGTGGCGGTTTCGCCGTCATCGTACAACTTGGTGAATCTGAATAACTTTACGCTGATCGCACGGTCTCGCACCGGCGACGCATCTTTCAAATGTCTGCCTTATCAACTGTCGATGGTAGGTTCTGCGCCTACCATGGTTGTAACGGGTAACGGGGAATCAGGGTTCGATTCCGGAGAGGGAGCCTGAGAAACGGCTACCACATCCAAGGAAGGCAGCAGGCGCGCAAATTACCCACTCCCGGCACGGGGAGGTAGTGACGAAAAATAACGATACGGGACTCATCCGAGGCCCCGTAATCGGAATGAGTACACTCTAAACCCTTTAACGAGGATCAATTGGAGGGCAAGTCTGGTGCCAGCAGCCGCGGTAATTCCAGCTCCAATAGCGTATATTAAAGTTGTTGCGGTTAAAAAGCTCGTAGTCGAATTTGTGTCCCGCGCCGCCGGTTCATCGTTCGCGGTGTTAACTGGCGTTTCGCGGGACGTCCTGCCGGTGGGCTTAGCTCGAGAGGGCGGCCCAACTCAATCCCGCCGCGGTGCTCTTCATTGAGTGTCGAGGTGGGCCGGCACGTTTACTTTGAACAAATTAGAGTGCTTAAAGCAGGCTAAAACTTCGCCTGAATACTGTGTGCATGGAATAATGGAATAGGACCTCGGTTCTATTTTGTTGGTTTTCGGAACCCCGAGGTAATGATTAATAGGAACGGATGGGGGCATTCGTATTGCGACGTTAGAGGTGAAATTCTTGGATCGTCGCAAGACGGACAGAAGCGAAAGCATTTGCCAAAAACGCTTTCATTGATCAAGAACGAAAGTTAGAGGTTCGAAGGCGATCAGATACCGCCCTAGTTCTAACCATAAACGATGCCAGCTAGCGATCCGCCGACGTTCCTCCGATGACTCGGCGGGCAGCTTCCGGGAAACCAAAGCTTTTGGGTTCCGGGGGAAGTATGGTTGCAAAGCTGAAACTTAAAGGAATTGACGGAAGGGCACCACCAGGAGTGGAGCCTGCGGCTTAATTTGACTCAACACGGGAAACCTCACCAGGCCCGGACACCGGAAGGATTGACAGATTGAGAGCTCTTTCTTGATTCGGTGGGTGGTGGTGCATGGCCGTTCTTAGTTGGTGGAGCGATTTGTCTGGTTAATTCCGATAACGAACGAGACTCTAGCCTGCTAAATAGGCGTATTTCGACATCCCAAATGCCGGCTGGAGCCGGGTTCGCCCGGTCTCTATGTGCGGTTTTTACTGTCGGCGTACAAACAATTCTTCTTAGAGGGACAGGCGGCTTCTAGCCGCACGAGATTGAGCAATAACAGGTCTGTGATGCCCTTAGATGTTCTGGGCCGCACGCGCGCTACACTGAAGGAATCAGCGTGTCCTCCCTGACCGAGCGGTCCGGGTAACCCGCTGAACCTCCTTCGTGCTAGGGATTGGGGCTTGCAATTGTTCCCCATGAACGAGGAATTCCCAGTAAGCGCGAGTCATAAGCTCGCGTTGATTACGTCCCTGCCCTTTGTACACACCGCCCGTCGCTACTACCGATTGAATGATTTAGTGAGGTCTTCGGACCGGTGCGCGGTGGCGTTTCGACGTTGCCGATGTTGCTGGGAAGATGACCAAACTTGATCATTTAGAGGAAGTAAAAGTCGTAACAAGGTTTCCGTAGGTGAACCTGCGGAAGGATCATTAACGTGTAAATGTTGTTGTTTAGTTGTCACACATACACACACATTTTGTCTGTGCTGATCAACAAAAAACACACATACATACACTATTCGTATGATGATCAATTCTCATACAAAATTCTTTATTATGCGTCGAACGGAAAAGCAACAACGGGTCGTCTTGCATTAAGCGGATCTGTTGTTACGTTTTTCGATTTATTTTATAAATCGATTGTAAACGTGCCGTAAACGACGTTTTCAAAGAATTTTTTCGAACATTAACACGAATCAATATTGTCGAAAGATGGTTATGTGCTAATGTTTTATTATTGCTTTCGCAGTGCCGGTCTTAGCGTATTTCCATCATCGTATTCGCTTCGAAAAAAAGTACTAATACACAGTGGTGGTGTATAATTAATGTGCAAGAGATGTTGTTGTTGTTGTAGTATTTGTATATGGTTGGAGTTATTTATAATAACAAACAAGAATGAATGAATGAATAATAATGGTGTCTGCCAATACGATCGTAC
Organism: Tribolium castaneum; assembly: GCF_031307605.1. Classification (NCBI taxonomy): domain Eukaryota; kingdom Metazoa; phylum Arthropoda; class Insecta; order Coleoptera; family Tenebrionidae; genus Tribolium; species Tribolium castaneum. The sequence goes on from NW_026986708.1 coordinate 9,509, forward strand.
TTTATGTACACGACTAAAACTTTATACATACAAACCATAATAATAAATAAACTCGAAACAACCAACAACAAAATTAATACGCTACTGTACATACAAATACACATTTATACATACCATCATTTTACTTAACCGATGGTGAGTGATGTTTGAAAAATAAACGCTTAGGCTTACGGTTTTGTAAGCCAGTCTTTGCGTATTTTCTTCATCGTATTCGCTTCGGAAAAAAGAAAATAAAGATGGTGTATAATTAATGTGTAAAAGAGATGTTGTAGTTGTAATTTAATTTGTAAATGGTTGGAGTTTATTAATAAATAAAAGGGGCTGTCTATTCGTCTGTACTTTATGTACAAGACTAAAACTTTATACATACAAACCATAATAATAAATAAACTCGAAACAACCAACAACAAAATTAATACGCTACTGTACATACAAATACACATTTATACATACCATCATTTTACTTAACCGATGGTGAGTGATGTTTGAAAAATAAACGCTTAGGCTTACGGTTTTGTAAGCCAGTCTTTGCGTATTTTCTTCATCGTATTCGCTTCGGAAAAAAGAAAATAAAGATGGTGTATAATTAATGTGTAAAAGAGATGTTGTAGTTGTAATTTAATTTGTAAATGGTTGGAGTTTATTAATAAATAAAAGGGGCTGTCTATTCGTCTGTACTTTATGTACAAGACTACAAAAACGTTTTATAACAATAAAAAGCTCGAAACAACCAATAACAAAATATACTACTACTATACTACTATACATACAAACGCACATTTATAAATACATAAAATCAATTTACTTTATCGATAGTGAGTGATGTTTGGAAAAAAACGCTTAGGCTTACGGTTTTCGGGTACCTGGGTTCCGCATGCGTCGAAGTAATAATTTACTTTAACGACGCGACGAACCGTAGGAATCTAAATAAAAAAGTTTATTAACTTTTTTAGATTCTGTGGGTTTTAAATGATATACGCCCGACTGACGAAGGAACGTTTTGCACTGCCTGTGCTTTTCTTTTGATTCGTTTTTATGTCGACGGACGTTCTTAGAATGCCCACCAAACGACGTATCACACAAAACACCCTACAATTGTATTGTTTGGTAAATATTGTTGTGATTAAGTTTGTAGCTGTGGCGTTTGTTTGAAGAAAACGTCTGGTTTTTCGACATATTTTCTATTTAATAAATATACATAATGCTTATCGCAAAAGGAGCAGAGTTTTATAGACAAAGTTGATAGAGAAAAAAAACCTAATAGATATATATACGTATTTATAAAACGTTAATATCATCGGGTTATTCTTTATGTAAACTTAAACTATAACTGCATACTCTTTTCGATAAGTAGAAACAAATGCCACTTTAATTAAATAAAATATTATAAAATATAACGCCGAACGTTTCTTTCGATTGGTCCGTTTCTCACATATACATCACAATTGTAATAACCTTAAGTAGTTATTTTTGTTGTTGTGTGATGATGAAACGATTTCGATGTGGAACGGTGCGTTATGTAATAATATTTTAAATTTGTTTGAAAAGATTACCCTGAACGGTGGATCACTTGGCTCGTGGGTCGATGAAGAACGCAGCTAATTGCGCGTCAACTTGTGAACTGCAGGACACATGAACATCGACATTTCGAACGCACATTGCGGTCCTCGGATATACTGTTCCCGGACCACTCCTGGCTGAGGGTCGTGTCAATTTCAAAGACTGCTCGGTTTTTGTCTTAAACACAGCGCACAATGTTGTGTAGACAATTACGTCGGAGCGTGTTGGGTGCAAATATGACGCGTTACTATAATTGTTAATTGATTGTCGGTTGTCATAATAAAATATTATGCAACGTAGACAACAATAAAAACAATATAAAAAATAACGCGGCATCCTAAAACGCAATAGCGGCTGACATTCTTATTAGTTTGTTGGTACAAGTTGGTTTAGACGTAGCACGTCCGATATTAAAAAGCAGCCACAACGCTTAAATTTCGAACGAAGCGATCGTCGTGTCCGAGACGTTAAAGTTGTTTATATGCATATTTTATGCACTATAATTAACAACAACAACATTCTCGCAACGACGTCAGATCGATGTTTGAAATTGTTTGGAGGCAGCCATATAAACGGAATACGTGTAATTATCGTCTGACAAAATAAAGGCAAATTTATATTTGCGACCTCAGAGCAGGTGAGACTACCCGCTGAATTTAAGCATATTATTAAGCGGAGGAAAAGAAACTAACTAGGATTTCCTTAGTAGCGGCGAGCGAACAGGAAAAAGCCCAGCACTGAATCCCGCGGCCGAAACCGGACGCCGGGAAATGTGGTGTTAGGGAGGATCCGTCATCCCGAGATTGTGCGACGCGTCCAAGTCCATCTTGAACGGGGCCACAGCCCATAGAGGGTGCCAGGCCCGTAGTGACCGTTGCCGATAACGGGAGGATCTCTCCTCAGAGTCGGGTTGCTTGAGAGTGCAGCCCTAAGTGGGTGGTAAACTCCATCTAAGGCTAAATATGACCACGAGACCGATAGCGAACAAGTACCGTGAGGGAAAGTTGAAAAGAACTTTGAAGAGAGAGTTCAATAGTACGTGAAACCGTTCAGGGGTAAACCTGAGAAACCCGAAAGGTCGAAAGGGGAGATTCAGCGTGACTCGATAGCGGCGCTAAATGATCGTGCGACGAACGGCGTACGCGTCGTTCGCGCCTTTTGTTTATGCGAACCGAAGTCGAACGCGTGCACTTCTCCCCCAGTAGGACGTCGCGATCCTTTGGGTGTCGATCTAAGGCCCGCGGTGGAGCCCGTTCGAACGGTTCGCCGTTTCGGACGAACCCGCGGTGTTTCCCGGTCGACTCGCTCGAAGGTATGCATATGGCGCCGGGCCGCTACACAGTTAGCGTCCGACCATTGGCAAGCGCGTTCGTTTATGACGGTAATCGCACCTGGTGTCGGTTCTGTCTACGAATGGCTGTTCGCCAATGAG
>NW_026986708.1:17500-27500 GCF_031307605.1 Tribolium castaneum
CGACGTTTATTTGCACGTGCTGCCGACTGCGACGGAGTACAGCGTTCAATTGACTTTGTACATAGTACAGACGAAGTACGACGTTTGCGAAGTACGGCACTCAAAATCATGATTTTCTCGTAAGACGTTTATTTGCAGTTGCTTCCGACTGCGACGAAGTACAGCGTTCAATTGACTTTGTACATAGTACAGACGAAGTACGACGTTTGCGAAGTACGGCACTCAAAATCATGATTTTCTTGTAAGACGTTTATTTGCAGTTGCTTCCGACTGCGACGAAGTACAGCGTTCAATTGACTTTGTACATAGTACAGACGAAGTACGACGTTTGCGAAGTACGGCACTCAAAATCATGATTTTCTTGTAAGACGTTTATTTGCAGTTGCTTCCGACTGCGACGAAGTACAGCCTTCAATTGACTTTGTACATAGTACAGACGAAGTACGACGTTTGCGAAGTACGGCACTCAAAATCATGATTTTCTTGTACGACGTTTATTTGCACTTGCTGTCGACTGCGACGAAGTTTAGCGTTCATTTGGCTTTGTACATAGTACAAACGAAGTACGACGTTTGCGAAGTACGGCACTCAAAATCATGATTTTCTTGTACGACGTTTATTTGCACTTGCTGTCGACTGCGACGAAGTTTAGCGTTCATTTGACTTTGTACATAGTACAGACGAAGTACGACGTTAGCGAAGTACGGCACTCAAAATCGTGATTTTCTTGTACGACGTTTATTTGCACGCGCTGTCGACTGCGACGAGGTTTAGCGTTCACTTGACTTTGTACATAGTATAGACGAAGTACGACGTTTGCGAAGTACGGCACTCAAAATCGTGATTTTCTTGTACGACGTTTATTCGCACGTGCTGCCGACTGCGACGAAATGCAGCGTTCATAGTACAAACGAAGTACGACGTTCACAAAGTGATGAATTAAAACGTAAACAATAAATAATAATAATGCAACCCACAATACACTAATTGTGTATTAAAATTGCATAACCTACACGAAGTACGACGTTCAAGAACACTAAAGAATTTTATTTGTGTTGTATATAATGAAAAAACAGCAAATTTTTTTGCAAATTACGTATCTGTAAATAAATGTAAACATTTAGCAACTAATCAAAATTGTTTTTTTTGTCTAGATATTAAAGTAAAACATAAAAATACATTAAATTTATAAAATGCAACCCGCAGCACACTAGATGTGCATTAATATTGCATAACCTTCACGAAGTACGACGTCCAAAAATATTAATTTTTTTTTATATTGAGGTTAAAAGTGAGAAAACATAAATTAATAATAATGCAACCTGCAATACACTTAATATGTACTGATCTTGCATAACCTTCACGAAGTACTACGTTTAAATATAAATTAATATTATTGTGACCCGCAATACACTAAATTTGTATCAATATTGCATAACCTACACGAAGTACGACGTTCAAGAATATTAAAGAATTTTATTTGTGTTGTATATAATAAAAAAACAGCAAATTTTTTTGCAAATTACGTATCTGTAAATAAATGTAAACATTCAGCAACTAATCAAAAGTGTTTTTTTGCCTAGACATTAAAGTAAATCATAAGAATACATTAAATTTATAAAATGCAACCCGCAGCACAACAGATGTGCATCAATATTGCATAACTGTTACGAAGTACGACGTCCAAAAATATTAAATTTTTTTTTATATGAAGGTAAAAAGTGAGAAAACATAAATTAATAATAATGCAACCTGCAATACACTTAATGTGTACTGATGTTGCATAACCTTCACGAAGTACAACGTTCAAATATAAATTAATATTATTGCGACCCGCAATACACTAAATTTGTATCAATATTGCATAACTTACACGAAGTACGACGTTTGAAAATATTAAATGTTTTATTTGTAGTTTGCATATAATAAAAAAAAAAACAAATTTTTATGTAAATTACGTATCTATAAATAAACGTACACATTTAACAATTAAATAAACATAGTATTTTGGCCTAGATATTAAATTAAAACATAAAAATGCATAATATTTATTAAAATGCAACTTGCAATACACCAAATGTGTATTAATATTGCTTAACCTTTACGAAGTACGACGTTCACGAAGTACGTCGTTTACGAAGTGCGACGTTTACGAAGTACGTCGTTTACGAAGTGCGACGTTCACGAAGTACGTCGTTTACGAAGTGCGACGTTCGCGAAGTACGACGTCTACACATTAGGGCACTCAAAATTATTGTTACGTTGTACGACATTCAGACGTTCCAACTGCGACTAACTACAGCATTCATTTGACTTTGCACATACGACGAACGAAGTACGACGTTTACGAAGTACGGCGCTTAAAATAATTTTGTTTTTATTAATTAATTATTTTTTTTAAAACAAACGTTTTTATAATTAAATTTTATAATGGTTTAAATATAAAATATGACTTTTTAATATTATCAATATTTAAAATATTTTCTCCCTTTTGTGTGTATGCCTTATAGTTATAGAGCTGTGCGCTTCGGTAGACGTCGCCTGTGGAGCTATGTCAGTGGAGCGGTGCGCACATCCAATACCGAGCGGCTGCCTCGATCGGTGTCGCGCTGGTATACATATGGTAGTGGTGTGTGTCGATGCGTTGAGTGAGGCGATATGAACGGTGTAACGGTTTAGTCGAAGTTTATCATAAATGACGACGACAAAACGACCGATTATGTATACGTTCTGCATTTGCTTCCAATTTATCGACGTTTATCGCACATTTCCGCTATCGAATTCGAATAGGGCTTTGCTTGCGAGATTGCTTTATTTTGTGATTTTGTGGCTCGCCCAGTTCCCCACAGCGAGATTGCGGATGCGGCAAAACGTATTCTCTTACGTTGGCGGTCCTTATGCAATCAAACTTTGTTGGACTAACAAATGTTTGTGATTTAAACAAACAAAAATAATAAATGCGTCAACTCTCTAATATCCGAGCGAGAATATTTATATAATATTCGTAACGTTTATGGATTCGAAAGAATTTCATAAATTCACGTCGCATTCAATCTTGCGAAGAGTGAAGAGAATGTTTGAACTTTTAAATCGGCAAAGGTAAAAAATAATATTATAAATATTATTATTATGCCTTTATTGACCGATATATGTGTTGTGGTGTTTAACGACTACGACGACGATGATGACGATACATTTATCTCTATATCGTACGAAGAAAAGAAGAAACAGCGTGGCGTTACTTTCTTATATGTTAGATTGTTTCGCACAAACGCGCATATTCTTCATCTTTATAAACGATGATGATGAGTATTTTATTCTCTCGTCTGTCTCAAAAAACACAAAAACACAGTTCCCTGGTTGATCCTGCCAGTAGTCATATGCTTGTCTCAAAGATTAAGCCATGCATGTCTCAGTACAAGCCAAATTAAGGTGAAACCGCGAAAGGCTCATTAAATCAGTTATGGTTCCTTAGATCGTACCCACATTTACTTGGATAACTGTGGTAATTCTAGAGCTAATACATGCAAACAGAGCTCCGACCGGAGACGGAAGGAGCGCTTTTATTAGATCAAAACCAATCGGTGGCGGTTTCGCCGTCATCGTACAACTTGGTGAATCTGAATAACTTTACGCTGATCGCACGGTCTCGCACCGGCGACGCATCTTTCAAATGTCTGCCTTATCAACTGTCGATGGTAGGTTCTGCGCCTACCATGGTTGTAACGGGTAACGGGGAATCAGGGTTCGATTCCGGAGAGGGAGCCTGAGAAACGGCTACCACATCCAAGGAAGGCAGCAGGCGCGCAAATTACCCACTCCCGGCACGGGGAGGTAGTGACGAAAAATAACGATACGGGACTCATCCGAGGCCCCGTAATCGGAATGAGTACACTCTAAACCCTTTAACGAGGATCAATTGGAGGGCAAGTCTGGTGCCAGCAGCCGCGGTAATTCCAGCTCCAATAGCGTATATTAAAGTTGTTGCGGTTAAAAAGCTCGTAGTCGAATTTGTGTCCCGCGCCGCCGGTTCATCGTTCGCGGTGTTAACTGGCGTTTCGCGGGACGTCCTGCCGGTGGGCTTAGCTCGAGAGGGCGGCCCAACTCAATCCCGCCGCGGTGCTCTTCATTGAGTGTCGAGGTGGGCCGGCACGTTTACTTTGAACAAATTAGAGTGCTTAAAGCAGGCTAAAACTTCGCCTGAATACTGTGTGCATGGAATAATGGAATAGGACCTCGGTTCTATTTTGTTGGTTTTCGGAACCCCGAGGTAATGATTAATAGGAACGGATGGGGGCATTCGTATTGCGACGTTAGAGGTGAAATTCTTGGATCGTCGCAAGACGGACAGAAGCGAAAGCATTTGCCAAAAACGCTTTCATTGATCAAGAACGAAAGTTAGAGGTTCGAAGGCGATCAGATACCGCCCTAGTTCTAACCATAAACGATGCCAGCTAGCGATCCGCCGACGTTCCTCCGATGACTCGGCGGGCAGCTTCCGGGAAACCAAAGCTTTTGGGTTCCGGGGGAAGTATGGTTGCAAAGCTGAAACTTAAAGGAATTGACGGAAGGGCACCACCAGGAGTGGAGCCTGCGGCTTAATTTGACTCAACACGGGAAACCTCACCAGGCCCGGACACCGGAAGGATTGACAGATTGAGAGCTCTTTCTTGATTCGGTGGGTGGTGGTGCATGGCCGTTCTTAGTTGGTGGAGCGATTTGTCTGGTTAATTCCGATAACGAACGAGACTCTAGCCTGCTAAATAGGCGTATTTCGACATCCCAAATGCCGGCTGGAGCCGGGTTCGCCCGGTCTCTATGTGCGGTTTTTACTGTCGGCGTACAAACAATTCTTCTTAGAGGGACAGGCGGCTTCTAGCCGCACGAGATTGAGCAATAACAGGTCTGTGATGCCCTTAGATGTTCTGGGCCGCACGCGCGCTACACTGAAGGAATCAGCGTGTCCTCCCTGACCGAGCGGTCCGGGTAACCCGCTGAACCTCCTTCGTGCTAGGGATTGGGGCTTGCAATTGTTCCCCATGAACGAGGAATTCCCAGTAAGCGCGAGTCATAAGCTCGCGTTGATTACGTCCCTGCCCTTTGTACACACCGCCCGTCGCTACTACCGATTGAATGATTTAGTGAGGTCTTCGGACCGGTGCGCGGTGGCGTTTCGACGTTGCCGATGTTGCTGGGAAGATGACCAAACTTGATCATTTAGAGGAAGTAAAAGTCGTAACAAGGTTTCCGTAGGTGAACCTGCGGAAGGATCATTAACGTGTAAATGTTGTTGTTTAGTTGTCACACATACACACACATTTTGTCTGTGCTGATCAACAAAAAACACACATACATACACTATTCGTATGATGATCAATTCTCATACAAAATTCTTTATTATGCGTCGAACGGAAAAGCAACAACGGGTCGTCTTGCATTAAGCGGATCTGTTGTTACGTTTTTCGATTTATTTTATAAATCGATTGTAAACGTGCCGTAAACGACGTTTTCAAAGAATTTTTTCGAACATTAACACGAATCAATATTGTCGAAAGATGGTTATGTGCTAATGTTTTATTATTGCTTTCGCAGTGCCGGTCTTAGCGTATTTCCATCATCGTATTCGCTTCGAAAAAAAGTACTAATACACAGTGGTGGTGTATAATTAATGTGCAAGAGATGTTGTTGTTGTTGTAGTATTTGTATATGGTTGGAGTTATTTATAATAACAAACAAGAATGAATGAATGAATAATAATGGTGTCTGCCAATACGATCGTACTTTATGTACACGACTAAAACTTTATACATACAAACCATAATAATAAATAAACTCGAAACAACCAACAACAAAATTAATACGCTACTGTACATACAAATACACATTTATACATACCATCATTTTACTTAACCGATGGTGAGTGATGTTTGAAAAATAAACGCTTAGGCTTACGGTTTTGTAAGCCAGTCTTTGCGTATTTTCTTCATCGTATTCGCTTCGGAAAAAAGAAAATAAAGATGGTGTATAATTAATGTGTAAAAGAGATGTTGTAGTTGTAATTTAATTTGTAAATGGTTGGAGTTTATTAATAAATAAAAGGGGCTGTCTATTCGTCTGTACTTTATGTACAAGACTAAAACTTTATACATACAAACCATAATAATAAATAAACTCGAAACAACCAACAACAAAATTAATACGCTACTGTACATACAAATACACATTTATACATACCATCATTTTACTTAACCGATGGTGAGTGATGTTTGAAAAATAAACGCTTAGGCTTACGGTTTTGTAAGCCAGTCTTTGCGTATTTTCTTCATCGTATTCGCTTCGGAAAAAAGAAAATAAAGATGGTGTATAATTAATGTGTAAAAGAGATGTTGTAGTTGTAATTTAATTTGTAAATGGTTGGAGTTTATTAATAAATAAAAGGGGCTGTCTATTCGTCTGTACTTTATGTACAAGACTACAAAAACGTTTTATAACAATAAAAAGCTCGAAACAACCAATAACAAAATATACTACTACTATACTACTATACATACAAACGCACATTTATAAATACATAAAATCAATTTACTTTATCGATAGTGAGTGATGTTTGGAAAAAAACGCTTAGGCTTACGGTTTTCGGGTACCTGGGTTCCGCATGCGTCGAAGTAATAATTTACTTTAACGACGCGACGAACCGTAGGAATCTAAATAAAAAAGTTTATTAACTTTTTTAGATTCTGTGGGTTTTAAATGATATACGCCCGACTGACGAAGGAACGTTTTGCACTGCCTGTGCTTTTCTTTTGATTCGTTTTTATGTCGACGGACGTTCTTAGAATGCCCACCAAACGACGTATCACACAAAACACCCTACAATTGTATTGTTTGGTAAATATTGTTGTGATTAAGTTTGTAGCTGTGGCGTTTGTTTGAAGAAAACGTCTGGTTTTTCGACATATTTTCTATTTAATAAATATACATAATGCTTATCGCAAAAGGAGCAGAGTTTTATAGACAAAGTTGATAGAGAAAAAAAACCTAATAGATATATATACGTATTTATAAAACGTTAATATCATCGGGTTATTCTTTATGTAAACTTAAACTATAACTGCATACTCTTTTCGATAAGTAGAAACAAATGCCACTTTAATTAAATAAAATATTATAAAATATAACGCCGAACGTTTCTTTCGATTGGTCCGTTTCTCACATATACATCACAATTGTAATAACCTTAAGTAGTTATTTTTGTTGTTGTGTGATGATGAAACGATTTCGATGTGGAACGGTGCGTTATGTAATAATATTTTAAATTTGTTTGAAAAGATTACCCTGAACGGTGGATCACTTGGCTCGTGGGTCGATGAAGAACGCAGCTAATTGCGCGTCAACTTGTGAACTGCAGGACACATGAACATCGACATTTCGAACGCACATTGCGGTCCTCGGATATACTGTTCCCGGACCACTCCTGGCTGAGGGTCGTGTCAATTTCAAAGACTGCTCGGTTTTTGTCTTAAACACAGCGCACAATGTTGTGTAGACAATTACGTCGGAGCGTGTTGGGTGCAAATATGACGCGTTACTATAATTGTTAATTGATTGTCGGTTGTCATAATAAAATATTATGCAACGTAGACAACAATAAAAACAATATAAAAAATAACGCGGCATCCTAAAACGCAATAGCGGCTGACATTCTTATTAGTTTGTTGGTACAAGTTGGTTTAGACGTAGCACGTCCGATATTAAAAAGCAGCCACAACGCTTAAATTTCGAACGAAGCGATCGTCGTGTCCGAGACGTTAAAGTTGTTTATATGCATATTTTATGCACTATAATTAACAACAACAACATTCTCGCAACGACGTCAGATCGATGTTTGAAATTGTTTGGAGGCAGCCATATAAACGGAATACGTGTAATTATCGTCTGACAAAATAAAGGCAAATTTATATTTGCGACCTCAGAGCAGGTGAGACTACCCGCTGAATTTAAGCATATTATTAAGCGGAGGAAAAGAAACTAACTAGGATTTCCTTAGTAGCGGCGAGCGAACAGGAAAAAGCCCAGCACTGAATCCCGCGGCCGAAACCGGACGCCGGGAAATGTGGTGTTAGGGAGGATCCGTCATCCCGAGATTGTGCGACGCGTCCAAGTCCATCTTGAACGGGGCCACAGCCCATAGAGGGTGCCAGGCCCGTAGTGACCGTTGCCGATAACGGGAGGATCTCTCCTCAGAGTCGGGTTGCTTGAGAGTGCAGCCCTAAGTGGGTGGTAAACTCCATCTAAGGCTAAATATGACCACGAGACCGATAGCGAACAAGTACCGTGAGGGAAAGTTGAAAAGAACTTTGAAGAGAGAGTTCAATAGTACGTGAAACCGTTCAGGGGTAAACCTGAGAAACCCGAAAGGTCGAAAGGGGAGATTCAGCGTGACTCGATAGCGGCGCTAAATGATCGTGCGACGAACGGCGTACGCGTCGTTCGCGCCTTTTGTTTATGCGAACCGAAGTCGAACGCGTGCACTTCTCCCCCAGTAGGACGTCGCGATCCTTTGGGTGTCGATCTAAGGCCCGCGGTGGAGCCCGTTCGAACGGTTCGCCGTTTCGGACGAACCCGCGGTGTTTCCCGGTCGACTCGCTCGAAGGTATGCATATGGCGCCGGGCCGCTACACAGTTAGCGTCCGACCATTGGCAAGCGCGTTCGTTTATGACGGTAATCGCACCTGGTGTCGGTTCTGTCTACGAATGGCTGTTCGCCAATGAGTTCTCGGACAGACTCGGTTGAAACGCCGATCTGCGACGCTATAGCTTTGGGTACTTTCAGGACCCGTCTTGAAACACGGACCAAGGAGTCTAGCATGTGCGCGAGTCATTGGGACATGACTAAACCTAAAGGCGCAATGAAAGTGAAAGTTCGTCTTGCACGGACTAAGGGAAGATGGGCGGCCGTTACGGCTGTCGCCCCGCACTCCCGGGGCGTCTCATTCTCATTGCGAGAAGAGGCGCACCAAGAGCGTACACGCTGGGACCCGAAAGATGGTGAACTATGCCTGGTCAGGACGAAGTCAGGGGAAACCCTGATGGAGGTCCGTAGCGATTCTGACGTGCAAATCGATCGTCGGAACTGGGTATAGGGGCGAAAGACTAATCGAACCATCTAGTAGCTGGTTCCCTCCGAAGTTTCCCTCAGGATAGCTGGCGCTCGTCGCTTACGAGTTTCATCCGGTAAAGCGAATGATTAGAGGCATTGGGGTCGAAACGGCCTCAACCTATTCTCAAACTTTAAATGGGTGAGATCTCCGGCTTGCTCGAACTTTATATGAAGCCGCGAGACTCGAATCAGAGTGCCAAGTGGGCCATTTTTGGTAAGCAGAACTGGCGCTGTGGGATGAACCAAACGCCGAGTTAAAGCGCCTAAATCGACGCTTATGGGATACCATGAAAGGCGTTGGTAACTTAAGACATCAGGACGGTGGCCATGGAAGTCGGAATCCGCCAAGGAGTGTGTAACAACTCACCTGCCGAAGTTACTAGCCCTGAAAATGGATGGCGCTGAAGCGTCGTGCTTATACTCGGCCGTCAGCGGCATGTGCGGTCGGTTATTTAATTAACCGGCCATGAAGCCCTGACGAGTAGGAGGGTCGCGGCGGTGAGCGCAGAAGGACTGGCCGTGAGGCCGTCTGGAGCCGCCGTCGGTGCAGATCTTGGTGGTAGTAGCAAATACTCCAGCGAGGCCCTGGAGGACTGACGTGGAGAAGGGTTTCGTGTGAACAGCCGTTGCACACGAGTCAGTCGATCCTAAGCCCTAGGCGAAAGCCGATGTTGATGTGGTGTAGATATGTCGTTGGTTCGTTTTTAATTCGAACGTAAACGTACGAAGCGAGCACACACCCATTGGGCGAAAGGGAATCCGGTTCCTATTCCGGAACCCGGCAGCGGAACCGTTAATAATTCGGGCCCTCGCAAGAGAGTTCGTCGGGGCAACCCAAAA
>NW_026986708.1:32500-36322 GCF_031307605.1 Tribolium castaneum
CGAAGTACGACGTCCAAAAATATTAATTTTTTTTTATATTGAGGTTAAAAGTGAGAAAACATAAATTAATAATAATGCAACCTGCAATACACTTAATATGTACTGATCTTGCATAACCTTCACGAAGTACTACGTTTAAATATAAATTAATATTATTGTGACCCGCAATACACTAAATTTGTATCAATATTGCATAACCTACACGAAGTACGACGTTCAAGAATATTAAAGAATTTTATTTGTGTTGTATATAATAAAAAAACAGCAAATTTTTTTGCAAATTACGTATCTGTAAATAAATGTAAACATTCAGCAACTAATCAAAAGTGTTTTTTTGCCTAGACATTAAAGTAAATCATAAGAATACATTAAATTTATAAAATGCAACCCGCAGCACAACAGATGTGCATCAATATTGCATAACTGTTACGAAGTACGACGTCCAAAAATATTAAATTTTTTTTTATATGAAGGTAAAAAGTGAGAAAACATAAATTAATAATAATGCAACCTGCAATACACTTAATGTGTACTGATGTTGCATAACCTTCACGAAGTACAACGTTCAAATATAAATTAATATTATTGCGACCCGCAATACACTAAATTTGTATCAATATTGCATAACTTACACGAAGTACGACGTTTGAAAATATTAAATGTTTTATTTGTAGTTTGCATATAATAAAAAAAAAAACAAATTTTTATGTAAATTACGTATCTATAAATAAACGTACACATTTAACAATTAAATAAACATAGTATTTTGGCCTAGATATTAAATTAAAACATAAAAATGCATAATATTTATTAAAATGCAACTTGCAATACACCAAATGTGTATTAATATTGCTTAACCTTTACGAAGTACGACGTTCACGAAGTACGTCGTTTACGAAGTGCGACGTTTACGAAGTACGTCGTTTACGAAGTGCGACGTTCACGAAGTACGTCGTTTACGAAGTGCGACGTTCGCGAAGTACGACGTCTACACATTAGGGCACTCAAAATTATTGTTACGTTGTACGACATTCAGACGTTCCAACTGCGACTAACTACAGCATTCATTTGACTTTGCACATACGACGAACGAAGTACGACGTTTACGAAGTACGGCGCTTAAAATAATTTTGTTTTTATTAATTAATTATTTTTTTAAAACAAACGTTTTTATAATTAAATTTTATAATGGTTTAAATATAAAATATGACTTTTTAATATTATCAATATTTAAAATATTTTCTCCCTTTTGTGTGTATGCCTTATAGTTATAGAGCTGTGCGCTTCGGTAGACGTCGCCTGTGGAGCTATGTCAGTGGAGCGGTGCGCACATCCAATACCGAGCGGCTGCCTCGATCGGTGTCGCGCTGGTATACATATGGTAGTGGTGTGTGTCGATGCGTTGAGTGAGGCGATATGAACGGTGTAACGGTTTAGTCGAAGTTTATCATAAATGACGACGACAAAACGACCGATTATGTATACGTTCTGCATTTGCTTCCAATTTATCGACGTTTATCGCACATTTCCGCTATCGAATTCGAATAGGGCTTTGCTTGCGAGATTGCTTTATTTTGTGATTTTGTGGCTCGCCCAGTTCCCCACAGCGAGATTGCGGATGCGGCAAAACGTATTCTCTTACGTTGGCGGTCCTTATGCAATCAAACTTTGTTGGACTAACAAATGTTTGTGATTTAAACAAACAAAAATAATAAATGCGTCAACTCTCTAATATCCGAGCGAGAATATTTATATAATATTCGTAACGTTTATGGATTCGAAAGAATTTCATAAATTCACGTCGCATTCAATCTTGCGAAGAGTGAAGAGAATGTTTGAACTTTTAAATCGGCAAAGGTAAAAAATAATATTATAAATATTATTATTATGCCTTTATTGACCGATATATGTGTTGTGGTGTTTAACGACTACGACGACGATGATGACGATACATTTATCTCTATATCGTACGAAGAAAAGAAGAAACAGCGTGGCGTTACTTTCTTATATGTTAGATTGTTTCGCACAAACGCGCATATTCTTCATCTTTATAAACGATGATGATGAGTATTTTATTCTCTCGTCTGTCTCAAAAAACACAAAAACACAGTTCCCTGGTTGATCCTGCCAGTAGTCATATGCTTGTCTCAAAGATTAAGCCATGCATGTCTCAGTACAAGCCAAATTAAGGTGAAACCGCGAAAGGCTCATTAAATCAGTTATGGTTCCTTAGATCGTACCCACATTTACTTGGATAACTGTGGTAATTCTAGAGCTAATACATGCAAACAGAGCTCCGACCGGAGACGGAAGGAGCGCTTTTATTAGATCAAAACCAATCGGTGGCGGTTTCGCCGTCATCGTACAACTTGGTGAATCTGAATAACTTTACGCTGATCGCACGGTCTCGCACCGGCGACGCATCTTTCAAATGTCTGCCTTATCAACTGTCGATGGTAGGTTCTGCGCCTACCATGGTTGTAACGGGTAACGGGGAATCAGGGTTCGATTCCGGAGAGGGAGCCTGAGAAACGGCTACCACATCCAAGGAAGGCAGCAGGCGCGCAAATTACCCACTCCCGGCACGGGGAGGTAGTGACGAAAATAACGATACGGGACTCATCCGAGGCCCCGTAATCGGAATGAGTACACTCTAAACCCTTTAACGAGGATCAATTGGAGGGCAAGTCTGGTGCCAGCAGCCGCGGTAATTCCAGCTCCAATAGCGTATATTAAAGTTGTTGCGGTTAAAAAGCTCGTAGTCGAATTTGTGTCCCGCGCCGCCGGTTCATCGTTCGCGGTGTTAACTGGCGTTTCGCGGGACGTCCTGCCGGTGGGCTTAGCTCGAGAGGGCGGCCCAACTCAATCCCGCCGCGGTGCTCTTCATTGAGTGTCGAGGTGGGCCGGCACGTTTACTTTGAACAAATTAGAGTGCTTAAAGCAGGCTAAAACTTCGCCTGAATACTGTGTGCATGGAATAATGGAATAGGACCTCGGTTCTATTTTGTTGGTTTTCGGAACCCCGAGGTAATGATTAATAGGAACGGATGGGGGCATTCGTATTGCGACGTTAGAGGTGAAATTCTTGGATCGTCGCAAGACGGACAGAAGCGAAAGCATTTGCCAAAAACGCTTTCATTGATCAAGAACGAAAGTTAGAGGTTCGAAGGCGATCAGATACCGCCCTAGTTCTAACCATAAACGATGCCAGCTAGCGATCCGCCGACGTTCCTCCGATGACTCGGCGGGCAGCTTCCGGGAAACCAAAGCTTTTGGGTTCCGGGGGAAGTATGGTTGCAAAGCTGAAACTTAAAGGAATTGACGGAAGGGCACCACCAGGAGTGGAGCCTGCGGCTTAATTTGACTCAACACGGGGAAACCTCACCAGGCCCGGACACCGGAAGGATTGACAGATTGAGAGCTCTTTCTTGATTCGGTGGGTGGTGGTGCATGGCCGTTCTTAGTTGGTGGAGCGATTTGTCTGGTTAATTCCGATAACGAACGAGACTCTAGCCTGCTAAATAGGCGTATTTCGACATCCCAAATGCCGGCTGGAGCCGGGTTCGCCCGGTCTCTATGTGCGGTTTTTACTGTCGGCGTACAAACAATTCTTCTTAGAGGGACAGGCGGCTTCTAGCCGCACGAGATTGAGCAATAACAGGTCTGTGATGCCCTTAGATGTTCTGGGCCGCACGCGCGCTACACTGAAGGAATCAAAAAAAAAAAAAAAAAAAAAAAAGGTGCCCGAGGGCACGTTTATTTAAGAAACAGCCGCCAAATTGGGCGGAAAGTCTGTTACAAAATTTGAGTCTATTTACAATA
>NW_026986709.1:0-33309 GCF_031307605.1 Tribolium castaneum
AGTCGGGTCGGGTCGGGTCGGGTCGGTCGGGTCGGGTCGGGTCGGGTCGAGTCGAGTCGAGTCGGGTCGGGTCGGGTATTAGAGAGGGGTATTGAAAATGAAGAAATATAAGCAAAAACTTATAAGTGTGCAGAGGAAACTCCTTCGGCCCACATCTTGACTACGCACTCGCGAAGGGTAAGATAGCCACGGGAATGCTGAGATCTCTCGTATGTCGGCGGAGCGCGTTGTCAATTGACAACAAGCTCTTGTTGTACAAATCAGTGATCCGACCTACCATGACTTATGCTTCTGTGGCTTGGGCGTTCGCGCCCTGTAAGACTCGGATGCATAAGTTACAAACTTTCCAAAACAAATTTCTCCGTCAAGCATTCAACGCCCCGTGGTTTGTTCGCAACAACCAATTGCACCGAGAGGCGAAGATGCCGACGATGGAGGAATTCTTCCGTGAGACCGCCGAGCGAGCCTTTTCGAAGGCGGAAGCCCACCCGAACCCCCTGGTGCGAGAGGCCGTTGACTACGACGAAAACGGTCCGTCCAGATGCAAGAGGCCAAGGATGGCTCTCTTGTGATCGAAAAATGCCTTCTCACTCAGATCTTCCGAATCTGGTAAGCATCAAATGTCATTGCCACATTTATCTGTCGCAGCTCTTTTCAGATTCCATCAAATGGATCACTTCGGGGGAATCCCCGGAGCGCCCTCTTCTTTTCTTCTGGCGCCATGCAAACCGGCATGGCTACCCAGCGTGCGTTCAGGTATGAAGGACCAATGGTTCCGATCCCTAAGGTGACGCGAGGGGTTTTAGTGGGTATTGTCGGCTTGCACATTTACCGACCGAGTCCCACATAACCAGACCTAGTCTGGTATGCGTAAAAGCATTTCCCCTCAGATAATAGCAGAGGTCGCTTCTGGCTTCTATCGCCTTTCAAATTAAAGACAGTAGGAAGGTACTTGATAGAACAGGCAACAAGCATAAAGTGATAGAGCAATCTATCACGGCATGGCAAGCCAGATGGGACAACAGTTCCAAAAGAAAATGGACGCATCGCATCGTCTTATCTCGAACATAAGTCGGTAGATGGAAAGGAGAAAACCTGTGAGACAGGTAAATTACTACCTAATACAGTTTTTAATAGGACATAAGGCTTTTCTGTCATATCTACACCGTATGCATCGAGCAGATGATGACCGCTGTGTATACTGCAACGAGGAAGATACAGCCGAACATGTGTTTTTCGAAACATGTGTTTTATCAACGCGATGCCATTCGATAGAAGTGGGAATTACAAATAAGTAATAAACTTATACATGATAATCTAGTTGAAAAAATGCTCGAGAACAATGAGCATTGGAGAACAGTACAGAAATTTACAGAGGAGATTTATAAAACTAAGAAAATGGGGGAAGAAGGAAGAAATCAATGTTCGAAAAGCTCTGATTCTTCGTAAACGAAAAGACGTAGAAAAATGCCCGCTGAGGGACCTAGATCATCTGCCGTAGGAGGCGGCCAGAAGATGTCTTGGAAACCAGCGTGCACGATCTAAGAACGGAGGCGCTAATTCCTGGAGAAAAAGAATAAGCTTTCACTCCTGACGGTATGGTCAGGTCAGGTCAGGTCAAGTGGCTGAGATGGGTGGCTTAGATTCTATACATTAGATATACCTTTTTCATTGCCTAGTATGGTTGAAAGTGTATTTTGGACATTTAAAAAAACCATACAAATCTTAAGAATGCATCAAGTTCAAGAAAATCTAAGAATGCTTCTCCTGTAGAAATGTCATAAAAAGATATTGGAAGATTAGAAATAATAGTTGTCTGAGATAGTTCAAGCATTAATAATTTTAAAATAGCAAACACATTATATCTTTGATCAAGTTTTGGGTATGGGAAAAAATTGACAAAAACACATTTTCTGAGCACAGAAGCTCGCCGGAAAAACGAAAACTGAACAATGTAAGGAGCTGTTTTAGCGCAATTCTTTAGATTTTATACGACAATTTAAAAAAAGTAAATTTTAGTCTATTTTCCAATTTAAGAAAAAAATACACTGGAAAAAATATAACGAAAATTTTCAAGATATCACAGCTCTAAAAAACTTGGTTTAAAAAGTTACCAGAATTGACCCACATGGATGGGATTCCAAACCCCGATTAACCAAGTGTATGTAATAAAAAGGTAGTTATAGTAAAAAGTAATCAAAAAATTGTTTTGCTAAATTATTGTTTTCTATGTGAGGCCATAAATTAATCATTCCACTCTTGTATATAGTTTTATAAATCGAATTTATAACAAACATTTAGGGTAGATATCTACTATAAAAGATTTGTTTATTATAATAAATTGTTAGTTAATTTCTTTGAGGAAAGTACTATTGATCTATTTATTTTTTATAATTATTAATAATAACTATTAGTGTACCTATTAATAGCGCAAAGTTGTACCTTTGTCGATTGAAGCATTTTCTCAAAATCGACAATATAAATTTGCGCTCGCAACACACATACACAAAACTTTTCTGAATCTCCAAGTATTAACAATATACCATAATATTCAGAACAAAACCATGTAACAATTTATTAAAATTGGCAATTATTTATTTTCTGTTTACTCGTTGTTACTAGTAACTATAGCTAGTTACAAAAATCACTGACATTTGATTTCAAAAAAAAAAAAATAATAATAATAATAAAAAATAAACAAAATGGGGAGAACAAGCGTTTTTTTCAGTTATGTCGCTTTAAAGCGACAAAGTGACAGTTTTGGAGAAACGTCAACCTTACGTTGCTAATATAGACATTATAATATGTAATAATTATAAATGACAGCACAACAACTTATACTTATTTTAAGAAATCCGCGTCTTAATTATGCACCCAAATATAATACTAAATATTAAACTAAAAAGGATGTACAAACGAGAGAATGTTATAAATATTTTTTAAATTTCTAATTTAAGAGTTCGTCGCTGCTCCTTTCAGATTCCATCAAATGGATAACTTCGGGGGGAAAACCCGGAGCGCCGTCTTCTTTTTTTTCTAAGGCAACACGGCATGGCATGGCTGCCCAGGGTGCGTTCAGGAATGAAGAACCAATGGTTCCGATTCCTCAGGTGAAATTGAATTCGTATCAGAATATGTAGTATTGTTTGTAATGTAATAACTAAAAAAAATGAAATTAAGACATATAGAAGAAACACTAAAGAGAGTTAAGAATTTGATTAATCCGAGATGTTACTTTCCTGCTATTTCTTGATTTCTTTTGCGTCGCACTTTTACCGATGTAATTTGTTTTTGCTGTTTCATTTTAAATTTAATTTAAAAAGAGCTTCGATTGATAAAAAAAAATCTAGATTTGAGTGGTCGGTCATTAGATTTATTTTTTACTTAATGAAACAAATTTTATTTACTTTTAAATGTTAATTGTGGTTCTGAAAAGAACCGATTTCATTTTTTTCTTCTTTTTAAACGATGAAAGAAAAAACTTCTCTATTTTGAACTTGTGTATTTGGTGACGGCTTTGGTACCTTCAGAGACTGCGTGCTTTGCCAATTCACCAGGCAACAAGAGACGAACCGCTGTTTGAATTTCCCGGCTCGTAATCGTCGAACGCTTGTTGTAATGCGCAAGACGAGAAGCTTCAGCGGCGATCCGTTCAAAGATATCATTAACGAAACTGTTCATGATGCTCATCGCCTTGCTCGAAATACCGGTATCGGGGTGTACTTGCTTCAATACCTTATAAATATAGATTGCATAGCTTTCCTTCCTCCTGCGCTTCTTTTTCTTGTCGCTCTTCGAAATATTCTTTTGAGCTTTTCCAGCCTTTTTCGCTGCTTTACCGCTTGTCTTTGGTGGCATATTTTTTAATATTTCTAATCTTAATAAAGAAAAAAAAAACACGACACAAACGAACTGTAATACGCACAACGAACACAAAATATACCTGTCAACTTGAAAGTTCAAGCTAAAATCATGGTGCACTACTTGTTAAAAATGTTTTATATACGAATTTACTCCGAATCAAGACCCCACCTTTTAGTATAATCATCCAGTCAGAAATACGACTTCTCTATAAGTAACCGTATAAATACGAAGCCAGAAACGCAACTTTAGTCATTCGCAGTCGCAGTAGTAGCATACAAGTTATACGCGCAGCATATTCTTATAGTTTATTTTGACTTTTCCATAAACTACGAAAACCACCATCATATCAACATGTCTGGACGTGGAAAAGGAGGAAAGGTAAAAGGAAAAGCCAAGTCTCGTTCGAGCAGGGCCGGTCTTCAGTTTCCTGTTGGAAGAATACATCGTTTACTTCGTAAAGGTAATTACGCCGAACGAGTCGGTGCCGGTGCTCCAGTTTATTTGGCGGCTGTGATGGAATATCTTGCCGCTGAAGTTCTTGAATTGGCTGGAAATGCTGCTCGTGACAACAAAAAAACTCGTATTATTCCACGTCATCTTCAATTGGCCATCAGAAATGACGAAGAATTAAACAAGCTCCTTTCCGGTGTGACAATCGCTCAAGGTGGTGTTTTACCCAACATCCAGGCGGTCCTTTTGCCGAAAAAAACCGAAAAGAAACCATAAACAGCTAACTGTTGTCTCTCTAGTTGCTGTGAGAAGCAGCAAGCTACAAAAAAATAATAATATCGGCCCTTCTCAGGGCCATCATTTTTTTAACAAATAAAAAAAAGAATCACAAACTTTTTTTAAAGAGTAAATAAACATACCTACTTAAAGTTACATAAAACTTGGCAAAAATTTATTGCACGATTTAAAAAAAAAAGAGCACTCAAGATGTTTTATTTTCTTAATAGTTTAAAAGCAGGTAAATTTTTATTGCCTCTCCTAGACGGCGAGCTACACGCCGCGCCGGTGGGGGGCTAGCTAATCCATGTATATCGGTTAGGCTTTGATGTTTTCTTTCTTTAGTGGTAATTATTATTTATCTCTGAAAAGTCAAAATTCATCCCTTTAAGGAAAAGCATACGATTGATTAAACAACAAAGTCATAAAAACCACACAACTTTATTTGTTACATTTCCTAGAAATATAAAAACAGTTTGGAAATCAAACATTTATTATACTGGTGGTTTAACTGAGAGCCTTGTGATACGTACTTTTTTCATTTGTTTAGAAATATTTTTGTGGTTCTGAAAAGAACCGTTTTTTTTCGTCGAAAATTAAAATGCGATGAATAGTAGAGAGTAGATTGATGTAACTAACGATGAGGAAGAAACATAAAAACCAAACAATGCTGGTATACCGGTATTGTCGTCGCCTCGTAGTCTCATAGATAAAACATAGGTTATAAAAAAAACTTAACCGCCAAAACCGTAAAGTGTACGCCCTTGACGCTTCAAAGCGTAAACGACATCCATGGCGGTGACGGTTTTACGTTTTGCGTGTTCGGTGTAGGTGACGGCATCACGAATGACGTTTTCGAGGAATACCTTCAGGACACCTCTGGTTTCTTCGTAAATGAGACCGGAGATACGTTTCACTCCTCCACGACGTGACAATCTTCTGATCGCGGGCTTCGTGATGCCCTGGATGTTATCACGTAAAACTTTACGATGACGTTTTGCTCCACCTTTTCCCAATCCCTTTCCACCTTTGCCACGACCGGTCATTTTGAATGATTATTGATTCAAATTAAGCTTTGTTTCACAAAAGAAAACGACACAGATTTGACTGCTTCGTCGAAAACAACTACCTGCTCGCCAGATTAGTCAACTCATTTTATAGTTTAGTTTCGCTCCGCCTCTTAAGTTACTTTTTTGACCAATCAGATAACGCATAGTGTCACCCTAGTTAATAAAATACGGCGAAAAATTTTGTTGCAGGGTCATATGAACCGTCGCCGTTGTTAGTGACGTACGTAGGTGTTTATGTGTGTGTATGTGTAGTTGAGGGATAAAGAAGTAGTCAAAAAAATGGCCCGTACCAAACAAACTGCTCGTAAATCGACCGGTGGAAAAGCTCCACGAAAACAGCTTGCCACTAAGGCAGCAAGAAAAAGCGCACCCGCCACTGGAGGAGTGAAAAAACCTCATCGCTACAGGCCCGGTACAGTGGCACTGCGTGAAATTCGTCGTTATCAGAAAAGCACCGAACTGTTGATTCGTAAATTGCCCTTCCAACGCTTGGTCAGGGAAATAGCCCAGGATTTCAAGACCGATCTTCGTTTCCAAAGTTCTGCCGTTATGGCACTCCAAGAAGCGAGTGAAGCGTATCTTGTCGGACTTTTTGAAGATACAAATTTATGTGCCATCCATGCAAAACGCGTCACCATCATGCCTAAAGACATCCAACTGGCAAGACGTATTCGAGGAGAACGAGCTTAAAATGAAAAAATAAACAAAAAAAAAAACGGTTCTTTTCAGAACCACAAAATTGTTTACAAATGAAAATGTTTCGCAATATTGACAGTAATTAAAGTAATAGTACGCGGATCATAATGAATTTTAAACTCTGTCAAACAATAAAAACAATGATGCTTTTATTTATGATTGTTCGCTCTGGTTAAGGGTAGGTAAACAAATCGTTTTAATTGATCGGTACTTCAAGAACGGCGGCGGCATCAAAAGAATTTAATTTATTTAAGTAGGTACCATAAAAATGAGTAAAGTTAAATATCGAATAAAGTCATAAAAGTGGTTAGGTAGGTGAGGAGGGATAATGCGTTTTTAGCGCCGACACCCTACAGACATTATCGTTTGTTTGTTTGTATAAATTAATAATTATATTTCGATTTAGGTATATGCAGATAGGTGTGAAAACTTTTTTTTATTTGTATAGAAATTAATTTGTGGCCCTGAAAAGGGCCATTTATGTATGCCCTCGACGGCCTTAAACAGTCGATAATCCAGGACGTCACCACCATCATCATCATCATCATTATCATCATCATCGGTTCGTAGTCGACGACGACGAAGACGACGACAAATGAGATTATTGCCATAGCTCACTTCTTTCTTTTAGGAGAAGCAGGAGATTTCTTCGCTTTAGCAGATATAGCCTTGGCGCTTTTTGGTTTCGGTGCCTTAGGTTTCTTCGTTGGACCGGCCTTATTTGATTTCTTTGCTTTCGAAGGTGATTTCGGCTTTGATGAAGCTGTTGCCGCAACAGCTCTACCTGTAGAGGAAGCAGCGGTTGTTTTCTTCTCAGCGCCGACAGAAGCGGCCTTTTTTGCTTTCGCGACGGCTACGCTCTTCTTTTCGGCTGCGACTTTTTTCGCTTTTGGCGAAGATGGTTTCTTACCGGTTTTTGGTGCCGAAACGGCGGAACGTTTTCCAGTGTTTTTTTTAACTTTTGAAACTGCTGAGGATTTTTTCTTTCTTTCGCCAGTAGCAGCGGCTGCCGCGGCGGCAGCAGCTCTAGCAGCAGAAGCAGCAGCAGCAGCTCTGGCCTTTGCACCACCACCGGAGGCGGACGAGGAAGCAAGTTTAAACGATCCAGAAGCTCCCTTACCTTTCGTCTGAACCAAAGAACCAGAAGCGACGGCGCCTTTTAGATATTTCTTGATAAATGGTGCAACTTTCTCGGCATCTACCTTGTAATTGGCGGCGACGAATTTTTTTATAGCTTGAAGAGAAGAACCACCACGTTCCTTTAAACCCTTAATAGCGTTATTGACCATCTCGGAAGTGGGAGGATGAGAAGGTTTGGCTCTAGGATTTTTTGCTTTCTTCTCCTTTTTAGCATGATGATGAACTTGAGGTGAAGTCGTCGAAGCAGCAGCATTAGCCGATGCGGATTGATTTTCTACGTCTGCCATTTTTTTCTCGTATTCTCGTATTATTATTATGACAGCAGAATAGATATATACTTGATAGGTAGTATATAGTAGGTAAATATAAACCTAAACGAACCAACCAACACAATTCGAATACACGAGCGCTCAAACTAAAGATATTTTCGCGCCACGACTAAGTTTTTATTGCCTAGAAAATAAACCCGACCGCGGACTAAACAAACACCACGCTCGCCAACATTAAAATTATCGGGGCCTCACACTAGACTTTGGCGTGATGACATCGTTCCTTTTTGACGATCGTCAATGTTTTCGAGCCGACGACAAAACCAATTTTGAAAAAAAGATTTTTCCTATATATTCTGAAATTTATATCAACGAAACGACTATTCTCAGGACCTAGTGACGTCCTTACAGACGCTCGCCGTACCGACGACTTATTCGCGGTTAAAGAGAACATCAAACTGCGACGTCGTCGACAGATACTTACTGGGTAAACGTGAAAAGTTGGTCTTTGGTCTGTCGAAAGTCTAATCTATCCTCTACCGAATGCCAATAAGAATTTTTTTAAATACTTTTGTTTTTGTGCGGAAAAATTCTTTCAAAACAGTCGATGCACGAAACGAAACCAACTACGAAACCGGAACTTTTTGGAAGATGACGGGCCCCAGGAGTCATTAGGGTACATTGAATGCAAACATTAAAAAAAAAATAGTTGTTTATGTTTTCTAAAAGTTTTTTCTATACTTTGGTCTTGATAAAAACAACGAAATCTCAAAAAACATTCGAAGATGCAAACGTTTGATGTAAACTGTTGTATGATAGAAAATGTCACAATAAAAACGTTTATTTTATTAATATTTGTTGTTTTAGTATACTTATAACTTTACCGATGTTTCATTATTGTACAATACTCTATTTTATAAATAAAATGCATTTCTAAATAGAAACAAATTTGATTCGTTTCGTTGCAATGCGTTGTCATCTATACGTTCTAACTATTAGCAACATTCACTGAAAACTATTTTTAAACTTATCAATTTTGTATTTCAATTTCAATTTCAATAGTTAGTTCTATCCACCTACGTAATACAAATTCTGTCACTTTACACAAACACAAAAATGTGTTATAGTGAAGAATATGTAGGTAGTTAGTTACCAACCTATACACGTTAAAATATACTTTGGTTTTATTTGTTTGCATCTTACTGTTTTGTTTTTCTTTACCTAAAGTAAAAACCAAAATTCAACTTGGAACCAAAATTATTATAGAAAAGAACAACAACAACAACAACAACAACAACAACAACAACAACAACAACAGATGACAATGTAGTTTACTTCTTTCGTTTATATGAGATGCTTTTTTTCAAGTGACACTTCACAAATTGTAAATTCTACTAAAACAGATATACCTAATGTCTGTTTGTCTCTTTCTCTCTCTCTTGCACTCAATAATAAATTGGTACTTTTTAATAAATTAATAATACCTAGATAATAGGAAACTCTTTCCTTCGATGTCGACAATGGCGCGCGCGTATAAAATAAAAATAATTATAACTTGGAAGATAATTTAAAAATTATCACTAAAATATTTTTATTTATTTGCCTACGCAATTAGATAGAAATTTGGTAGAAATCTATTTTTACTAATTTGGATGATTTTTGATATATGAACCGAATATTTGATTGCATGTTTCAACAATAACTAAGATTAAATTCTCGAAACGTTTTACGTGGCGTATCATAATCTATTTTGCATTTAGATTAAAAAAAAGTATGTAATGTTTTGGTTAAGCACAAACGTGTTTCTAACTGTTTTTTTTTGTGATTTGAAGTAAAAAAAGTCATATACAAAATGAAAATTTTAAATATGATAGAAAGACAGATTGATAGATTAAGTAGATTAAGTTTACTAGATATAGATAGTTTAAGTTTAATCTGGTTTTTTTTAATTCTTAAGCACACAACGTCAAAGAAGTTAATTAAAATGTTGCCAAATGTTTATAAATATTAGATCATTTGTCTGCTGATCTACTTAATTCATAAACCGAGTAAGTATTGTAGACTTTATTGAATCAATAAAAAATTTACAACTTTTGATGAAACAAATATGTTTTTTATAAAAAATATTTATAGTGTTAATTTGAAGATATTTAAAAAAATAATATTTGTTACAAATTTTTATTTTATTAACAAAAATTGAAATAGTCATTACAGAACGCCACCGAGTTACTTTAAAATTGAAGAGGATAATTAATAAATAAGTTTATTAAAAAATCGAGAAATATTTGTTTGAATAAGATAGATTTATACAAATTCATTATTGTTTTAAAAATTAGTAAACATGGTTTTCTTTATCTGTAGATATTATAGCTAATAAAGATGCGTAAATTTTCTAGATCAGGCAACTAACATTTTAAGCATTGTCATAAAATTGTCATTTTTTGACTATTTTTCATTTGGAAGTATATTAAGTATTTAATATAAATACTTTTTTTTTTGTTTTAATCAGTTATTATTAATTCTATTACATTTATTTTTTTGTTTTGTTTTTACTTTCCAATATTAAAGCTTCTGTACTAATAATATTAGCTTTGTTTGCGTAGGATATTTAGGACTAATCCTAAATTAGTCCAAGACTCATTTAAAGCGCATGTGCGGTTCTGAACCAGCTATGGATTATCGTTTACCACAAACAATAATATACCGTTGTCAAGTATGCAGTAAATGTTTAAAAATCGGAAAACCGCAAAAAATTATCACAAAATTATAAAAGAGAAACATTGGTACAAAAAAGTGTAAAATGTAAAAAACTACTCATTTTCACATTCACAAAAGTTATTTTACAAATAATTTCGATTTAGTAATATATTAAATAAATCTCAATAATAAAATAGACAGTAAAGCACCAAAACACGAGAGTAACAAAGACAAAACCGCTTTCGTCAACTGCGCAAGTCTAGAACTAAAAATCTTTGATCGAATGAACATGAAGATCGTTTGGACTGGTTCTGAACTGATCCGGTATCTAGGTTATATTCTCGACCGTGAACGACGGCCTGTAACTAAAAGTTCAGGTTTTTCTCTCATATGTACTGTGCATGCAATTAATGCCAGAACAAGCTCATCGATCGCTATCGTGAACAAAGCTTTTGATTCCCTATCCGTATACCTATGACTAAACGTAATTATCATAGTAAGATATTATTTTATTTATCTGTTTAAGGTTTGAGAATAATTGTACAAGTACAAGTATAGAGTTAAGAAGATAAAGTCAGGTTAGGTCAGGTCAGATCAGGTCGGGTCGGGTCGGGTCAAGTCGGGTCGGGTCGGGTCGGGTCGGGTCGGGTCGGGTCGGGTCGGGTCGAGTCGAGTCGAGTCGGGTCGGGTCGGGTATTAGAGAGGGGTATTGAAAATGAAGAAATATAAGCAAAAACTTATAAGTGTGCAGAGGAAACTCCTTCGGCCCACATCTTGACTACGCACTCGCGAAGGGTAAGATAGCCACGGGAATGCTGAGATCTCTCGTATGTCGGCGGAGCGCGTTGTCAATTGACAACAAGCTCTTGTTGTACAAATCAGTGATCCGACCTACCATGACTTATGCTTCTGTGGCTTGGGCGTTCGCGCCCTGTAAGACTCGGATGCATAAGTTACAAACTTTCCAAAACAAATTTCTCCGTCAAGCATTCAACGCCCCGTGGTTTGTTCGCAACAACCAATTGCACCGAGAGGCGAAGATGCCGACGATGGAGGAATTCTTCCGTGAGACCGCCGAGCGAGCCTTTTCGAAGGCGGAAGCCCACCCGAACCCCCTGGTGCGAGAGGCCGTTGACTACGACGAAAACGGTCCGTCCAGATGCAAGAGGCCAAGGATGGCTCTCTTGTGATCGAAAAATGCCTTCTCACTCAGATCTTCCGAATCTGGTAAGCATCAAATGTCATTGCCACATTTATCTGTCGCAGCTCTTTTCAGATTCCATCAAATGGATCACTTCGGGGGAATCCCCGGAGCGCCCTCTTCTTTTCTTCTGGCGCCATGCAAACCGGCATGGCTACCCAGCGTGCGTTCAGGTATGAAGGACCAATGGTTCCGATCCCTAAGGTGACGCGAGGGGTTTTAGTGGGTATTGTCGGCTTGCACATTTACCGACCGAGTCCCACATAACCAGACCTAGTCTGGTATGCGTAAAAGCATTTCCCCTCAGATAATAGCAGAGGTCGCTTCTGGCTTCTATCGCCTTTCAAATTAAAGACAGTAGGAAGGTACTTGATAGAACAGGCAACAAGCATAAAGTGATAGAGCAATCTATCACGGCATGGCAAGCCAGATGGGACAACAGTTCCAAAAGAAAATGGACGCATCGCATCGTCTTATCTCGAACATAAGTCGGTAGATGGAAAGGAGAAAACCTGTGAGACAGGTAAATTACTACCTAATACAGTTTTTAATAGGACATAAGGCTTTTCTGTCATATCTACACCGTATGCATCGAGCAGATGATGACCGCTGTGTATACTGCAACGAGGAAGATACAGCCGAACATGTGTTTTTCGAAAACATGTGTTTTATCAACGCGATGCCATTCGATAGAAGTGGGAATTACAAATAAGTAATAAACTTATACATGATAATCTAGTTGAAAAAATGCTCGAGAACAATGAGCATTGGAGAACAGTACAGAAATTTACAGAGGAGATTTATAAAACTAAGAAAATGGGGGAAGAAGGAAGAAATCAATGTTCGAAAAGCTCTGATTCTTCGTAAACGAAAAGACGTAGAAAAATGCCCGCTGAGGGACCTAGATCATCTGCCGTAGGAGGCGGCCAGAAGATGTCTTGGAAACCAGCGTGCACGATCTAAGAACGGAGGCGCTAATTCCTGGAGAAAAAGAATAAGCTTTCACTCCTGACGGTATGGTCAGGTCAGGTCAGGTCAAGTGGCTGAGATGGGTGGCTTAGATTCTATACATTAGATATACCTTTTTCATTGCCTAGTATGGTTGAAAGTGTATTTTGGACATTTAAAAAAACCATACAAATCTTAAGAATGCATCAAGTTCAAGAAAATCTAAGAATGCTTCTCCTGTAGAAATGTCATAAAAAGATATTGGAAGATTAGAAATAATAGTTGTCTGAGATAGTTCAAGCATTAATAATTTTAAAATAGCAAACACATTATATCTTTGATCAAGTTTTGGGTATGGGAAAAAATTGACAAAAACACATTTTCTGAGCACAGAAGCTCGCCGGAAAAACGAAAACTGAACAATGTAAGGAGCTGTTTTAGCGCAATTCTTTAGATTTTATACGACAATTTAAAAAAAGTAAATTTTAGTCTATTTTCCAATTTAAGAAAAAAATACACTGGAAAAAATATAACGAAAATTTTCAAGATATCACAGCTCTAAAAAACTTGGTTTAAAAAGTTACCAGAATTGACCCACATGGATGGGATTCCAAACCCCGATTAACCAAGTGTATGTAATAAAAAGGTAGTTATAGTAAAAAGTAATCAAAAAATTGTTTTGCTAAATTATTGTTTTCTATGTGAGGCCATAAATTAATCATTCCACTCTTGTATATAGTTTTATAAATCGAATTTATAACAAACATTTAGGGTAGATATCTACTATAAAAGATTTGTTTATTATAATAAATTGTTAGTTAATTTCTTTGAGGAAAGTACTATTGATCTATTTATTTTTTATAATTATTAATAATAACTATTAGTGTACCTATTAATAGCGCAAAGTTGTACCTTTGTCGATTGAAGCATTTTCTCAAAATCGACAATATAAATTTGCGCTCGCAACACACATACACAAAACTTTTTCTGAATCTCCAAGTATTAACAATATACCATAATATTCAGAACAAAACCATGTAACAATTTATTAAAATTGGCAATTATTTATTTTCTGTTTACTCGTTGTTACTAGTAACTATAGCTAGTTACAAAAATCACTGGACATTTGATTTCAAAAAAAAAAAAATAATAATAATAATAAAAAATAAACAAAATGGGAGAACAAGCGTTTTTTTCAGTTATGTCGCTTTAAAGCGACAAAGTGACAGTTTTGGAGAAACGTCAACCTTACGTTGCTAATATAGACATTATAATATGTAATAATTATAAATGACAGCACAACAACTTATACTTATTTTAAGAAATCCGCGTCTTAATTATGCACCCAAATATAATACTAAATATTAAACTAAAAAGGATGTACAAACGAGAGAATGTTATAAATATTTTTTAAATTTCTAATTTAAGAGTTCGTCGCTGCTCCTTTCAGATTCCATCAAATGGATAACTTCGGGGGAAAACCCGGAGCGCCGTCTTCTTTTTTTTCTAAGGCAACACGGCATGGCATGGCTGCCCAGGGTGCGTTCAGGAATGAAGAACCAATGGTTCCGATTCCTCAGGTGAAATTGAATTCGTATCAGAATATGTAGTATTGTTTGTAATGTAATAACTAAAAAAAATGAAATTAAGACATATAGAAGAAACACTAAAGAGAGTTAAGAATTTGATTAATCCGAGATGTTACTTTCCTGCTATTTCTTGATTTCTTTTGCGTCGCACTTTTACCGATGTAATTTGTTTTTGCTGTTTCATTTTAAATTTAATTTAAAAAGAGCTTCGATTGATAAAAAAAAATCTAGATTTGAGTGGTCGGTCATTAGATTTATTTTTTACTTAATGAAACAAATTTTATTTACTTTTAAATGTTAATTGTGGTTCTGAAAAGAACCGATTTCATTTTTTTCTTCTTTTTAAACGATGAAAGAAAAAACTTCTCTATTTTGAACTTGTGTATTTGGTGACGGCTTTGGTACCTTCAGAGACTGCGTGCTTTGCCAATTCACCAGGCAACAAGAGACGAACCGCTGTTTGAATTTCCCGGCTCGTAATCGTCGAACGCTTGTTGTAATGCGCAAGACGAGAAGCTTCAGCGGCGATCCGTTCAAAGATATCATTAACGAAACTGTTCATGATGCTCATCGCCTTGCTCGAAATACCGGTATCGGGGTGTACTTGCTTCAATACCTTATAAATATAGATTGCATAGCTTTCCTTCCTCCTGCGCTTCTTTTTCTTGTCGCTCTTCGAAATATTCTTTTGAGCTTTTCCAGCCTTTTTCGCTGCTTTACCGCTTGTCTTTGGTGGCATATTTTTTAATATTTCTAATCTTAATAAAGAAAAAAAAAACACGACACAAACGAACTGTAATACGCACAACGAACACAAAATATACCTGTCAACTTGAAAGTTCAAGCTAAAATCATGGTGCACTACTTGTTAAAAATGTTTTATATACGAATTTACTCCGAATCAAGACCCCACCTTTTAGTATAATCATCCAGTCAGAAATACGACTTCTCTATAAGTAACCGTATAAATACGAAGCCAGAAACGCAACTTTAGTCATTCGCAGTCGCAGTAGTAGCATACAAGTTATACGCGCAGCATATTCTTATAGTTTATTTTGACTTTTCCATAAACTACGAAAACCACCATCATATCAACATGTCTGGACGTGGAAAAGGAGGAAAGGTAAAAGGAAAAGCCAAGTCTCGTTCGAGCAGGGCCGGTCTTCAGTTTCCTGTTGGAAGAATACATCGTTTACTTCGTAAAGGTAATTACGCCGAACGAGTCGGTGCCGGTGCTCCAGTTTATTTGGCGGCTGTGATGGAATATCTTGCCGCTGAAGTTCTTGAATTGGCTGGAAATGCTGCTCGTGACAACAAAAAAACTCGTATTATTCCACGTCATCTTCAATTGGCCATCAGAAATGACGAAGAATTAAACAAGCTCCTTTCCGGTGTGACAATCGCTCAAGGTGGTGTTTTACCCAACATCCAGGCGGTCCTTTTGCCGAAAAAAACCGAAAAGAAACCATAAACAGCTAACTGTTGTCTCTCTAGTTGCTGTGAGAAGCAGCAAGCTACAAAAAAATAATAATATCGGCCCTTCTCAGGGCCATCATTTTTTTAACAAATAAAAAAAAGAATCACAAACTTTTTTTAAAGAGTAAATAAACATACCTACTTAAAGTTACATAAAACTTGGCAAAAATTTATTGCACGATTTAAAAAAAAAAGAGCACTCAAGATGTTTTATTTTCTTAATAGTTTAAAAGCAGGTAAATTTTTATTGCCTCTCCTAGACGGCGAGCTACACGCCGCGCCGGTGGGGGGCTAGCTAATCCATGTATATCGGTTAGGCTTTGATGTTTTCTTTCTTTAGTGGTAATTATTATTTATCTCTGAAAAGTCAAAATTCATCCCTTTAAGGAAAAGCATACGATTGATTAAACAACAAAGTCATAAAAACCACACAACTTTATTTGTTACATTTCCTAGAAATATAAAAACAGTTTGGAAATCAAACATTTATTATACTGGTGGTTTAACTGAGAGCCTTGTGATACGTACTTTTTTCATTTGTTTAGAAATATTTTTGTGGTTCTGAAAAGAACCGTTTTTTTTCGTCGAAAATTAAAATGCGATGAATAGTAGAGAGTAGATTGATGTAACTAACGATGAGGAAGAAACATAAAAACCAAACAATGCTGGTATACCGGTATTGTCGTCGCCTCGTAGTCTCATAGATAAAACATAGGTTATAAAAAAAACTTAACCGCCAAAACCGTAAAGTGTACGCCCTTGACGCTTCAAAGCGTAAACGACATCCATGGCGGTGACGGTTTTACGTTTTGCGTGTTCGGTGTAGGTGACGGCATCACGAATGACGTTTTCGAGGAATACCTTCAGGACACCTCTGGTTTCTTCGTAAATGAGACCGGAGATACGTTTCACTCCTCCACGACGTGCCAATCTTCTGATCGCGGGCTTCGTGATGCCCTGGATGTTATCACGTAAAACTTTACGATGACGTTTTGCTCCACCTTTTCCCAATCCCTTTCCACCTTTGCCACGACCGGTCATTTTGAATGATTATTGATTCAAATTAAGCTTTGTTTCACAAAAGAAAACGACACAGATTTGACTGCTTCGTCGAAAACAACTACCTGCTCGCCAGATTAGTCAACTCATTTTATAGTTTAGTTTCGCTCCGCCTCTTAAGTTACTTTTTTGACCAATCAGATAACGCATAGTGTCACCCTAGTTAATAAAATACGGCGAAAAATTTTGTTGCAGGGTCATATGAACCGTCGCCGTTGTTAGTGACGTACGTAGGTGTTTATGTGTGTGTATGTGTAGTTGAGGGATAAAGAAGTAGTCAAAAAAATGGCCCGTACCAAACAAACTGCTCGTAAATCGACCGGTGGAAAAGCTCCACGAAAACAGCTTGCCACTAAGGCAGCAAGAAAAAGCGCACCCGCCACTGGAGGAGTGAAAAAACCTCATCGCTACAGGCCCGGTACAGTGGCACTGCGTGAAATTCGTCGTTATCAGAAAAGCACCGAACTGTTGATTCGTAAATTGCCCTTCCAACGCTTGGTCAGGGAAATAGCCCAGGATTTCAAGACCGATCTTCGTTTCCAAAGTTCTGCCGTTATGGCACTCCAAGAAGCGAGTGAAGCGTATCTTGTCGGACTTTTTGAAGATACAAATTTATGTGCCATCCATGCAAAACGCGTCACCATCATGCCTAAAGACATCCAACTGGCAAGACGTATTCGAGGAGAACGAGCTTAAAATGAAAAAATAAACAAAAAAAAAAACGGTTCTTTTCAGAACCACAAAATTGTTTACAAATGAAAATGTTTCGCAATATTGACAGTAATTAAAGTAACAGTACGCGGATCATAATGAATTTTAAACTCTGTCAAACAATAAAAACAATGATGCTTTTATTTATGATTGTTCGCTCTGGTTAAGGGTAGGTAAACAAATCGTTTTAATTGATCGGTACTTCAAGAACACATGCTCACTCGACACCGACCTCCAGAACACGCTCAAGAAAGTCCGCAACCGATCCAACCTCCTCCGCCATCTCATGGGAAACTTCCAAGGGTGCCATTCCCGCACTCTTCTCCACACCTACAACACATTCATCCGACCCGTCATCGAGTACCGAGCCCCCATCTACGCATCTCTCCCACACACCAAGACACATCGCATTGCCACATGCGAACGACAAATCCTTCGCCGAATTCACCGCCTCGACCGCTTCCACGCCAGCAATTCCCTCCACCAGGACACAAACACCACCCCCATCACAGACCGTCTTCACAAACTCCAACAAAACTACATCAAACGCACACTCAACAACAACAACACAATTGCCCAAAACACACTCAACACTTCACATAAGTTTCTCACACGCGACAACACTCTTCGCAACCGAGTCCCCCGGATCCCCAGAAGAAAACTGCCCCATCCACCCACGGCGCTTCTCTCAGCGCTGTACCCCGACCTGCCCGACAATCTTCAACTTCTCGTTGAAGAGACGCCCCTCACAATGAGACGCCACTGACGACACCGACAAGACACCCACGACGACATCCACATCCACAGCTTCCTACGAGCCCCAAACTTCTCACTCTTTCACTCACCACCCGACGACACACACACTCCCACACAACATTCATCCATTTCCTTGACTGAAGAGGCCAAAAGCCTAAAACAGTCCGGACTCGTAGATTAAGTTATAAATATCTTGTATATATTTTATCAAAATCCCTTTTGAAATGTAATTTATTTTGAATAAACGTATTTGAATTGAATTAGTGCACCATGATTTTAGCTTGAACTTTCAAGTTGACAGGTATATTTTGTGTTCGTTGTGCGTATTACAGTTCGTTTGTGTCGTGTTTTTTTTTTCTTTATTAAGATTAGAAATATTAAAAAATATGCCACCAAAGACAAGCGGTAAAGCAGCGAAAAAGGCTGGAAAAGCTCAAAAGAATATTTCGAAGAGCGACAAGAAAAAGAAGCGCAGGAGGAAGGAAAGCTATGCAATCTATATTTATAAGGTATTGAAGCAAGTACACCCCGATACCGGTATTTCGAGCAAGGCGATGAGCATCATGAACAGTTTCGTTAATGATATCTTTGAACGGATCGCCGCTGAAGCTTCTCGTCTTGCGCATTACAACAAGCGTTCGACGATTACGAGCCGGGAAATTCAAACAGCGGTTCGTCTCTTGTTGCCTGGTGAATTGGCAAAGCACGCAGTCTCTGAAGGTACCAAAGCCGTCACCAAATACACAAGTTCAAAATAGAGAAGTTTTTTCTTTCATCGTTTAAAAAGAAGAAAAAAATGAAATCGGTTCTTTTCAGAACCACAATTAACATTTAAAAGTAAATAAAATTTGTTTCATTAAGTAAAAAATAAATCTAATGACCGACCACTCAAATCTAGATTTTTTTTTATCAATCGAAGCTCTTTTTAAATTAAATTTAAAATGAAACAGCAAAAACAAATTACATCGGTAAAAGTGCGACGCAAAAGAAATCAAGAAATAGCAGGAAAGTAACATCTCGGATTAATCAAATTCTTAACTCTCTTTAGTGTTTCTTCTATATGTCTTAATTTCATTTTTTTTAGTTATTACATTACAAACAATACTACATATTCTGATACGAATTCAATTTCACCTGAGGAATCGGAACCATTGGTTCTTCATTCCTGAACGCACCCTGGGCAGCCATGCCATGCCGTGTTGCCTTAGAAAAAAAAGAAGACGGCGCTCCGGGTTTTCCCCCGAAGTTATCCATTTGATGGAATCTGAAAGGAGCAGCGACGAACTCTTAAATTAGAAATTTAAAAAATATTTATAACATTCTCTCGTTTGTACATCCTTTTTAGTTTAATATTTAGTATTATATTTGGGTGCATAATTAAGACGCGGATTTCTTAAAATAAGTATAAGTTGTTGTGCTGTCATTTATAATTATTACATATTATAATGTCTATATTAGCAACGTAAGGTTGACGTTTCTCCAAAACTGTCACTTTGTCGCTTTAAAGCGACATAACTGAAAAAAACGCTTGTTCTCCCATTTTGTTTATTTTTTATTATTATTATTATTTTTTTTTTTTTGAAATCAAATGTCCAGTGATTTTTGTAACTAGCTATAGTTACTAGTAACAACGAGTAAACAGAAAATAAATAATTGCCAATTTTAATAAATTGTTACATGGTTTTGTTCTGAATATTATGGTATATTGTTAATACTTGGAGATTCAGAAAAAGTTTTGTGTATGTGTGTTGCGAGCGCAAATTTATATTGTCGATTTTGAGAAAATGCTTCAATCGACAAAGGTACAACTTTGCGCTATTAATAGGTACACTAATAGTTATTATTAATAATTATAAAAAATAAATAGATCAATAGTACTTTCCTCAAAGAAATTAACTAACAATTTATTATAATAAACAAATCTTTTATAGTAGATATCTACCCTAAATGTTTGTTATAAATTCGATTTATAAAACTATATACAAGAGTGGAATGATTAATTTATGGCCTCACATAGAAAACAATAATTTAGCAAAACAATTTTTTGATTACTTTTTACTATAACTACCTTTTTATTACATACACTTGGTTAATCGGGGTTTGGAATCCCATCCATGTGGGTCAATTCTGGTAACTTTTTAAACCAAGTTTTTTAGAGCTGTGATATCTTGAAAATTTTCGTTATATTTTTTCCAGTGTATTTTTTTCTTAAATTGGAAAATAGACTAAAATTTACTTTTTTTAAATTGTCGTATAAAATCTAAAGAATTGCGCTAAAACAGCTCCTTACATTGTTCAGTTTTCGTTTTTCCGGCGAGCTTCTGTGCTCAGAAAATGTGTTTTTGTCAATTTTTTCCCATACCCAAAACTTGATCAAAGATATAATGTGTTTGCTATTTTAAAATTATTAATGCTTGAACTATCTCAGACAACTATTATTTCTAATCTTCCAATATCTTTTTATGACATTTCTACAGGAGAAGCATTCTTAGATTTTCTTGAACTTGATGCATTCTTAAGATTTGTATGGTTTTTTTAAATGTCCAAAATACACTTTCAACCATACTAGGCAATGAAAAAGGTATATCTAATGTATAGAATCTAAGCCACCCATCTCAGCCACTTGACCTGACCTGACCTGACCATACCGTCAGGAGTGAAAGCTTATTCTTTTTCTCCAGGAATTAGCGCCTCCGTTCTTAGATCGTGCACGCTGGTTCCCAAGACATCTTCTGGCCGCCTCCTACGGCAGATGATCTAGGTCCCTCAGCGGGCATTTTTCTACGTCTTTTCGTTTACGAAGAATCAGAGCTTTTCGAACATTGATTTCTTCCTTCTTCCCCCATTTTCTTAGTTTTATAAATCTCCTCTGTAAATTTCTGTACTGTTCTCCAATGCTCATTGTTCTCGAGCATTTTTTCAACTAGATTATCATGTATAAGTTTATTACTTATTTGTAATTCCCACTTCTATCGAATGGCATCGCGTTGATAAAACACATGTTTTCGAAAAACACATGTTCGGCTGTATCTTCCTCGTTGCAGTATACACAGCGGTCATCATCTGCTCGATGCATACGGTGTAGATATGACAGAAAAGCCTTATGTCCTATTAAAAACTGTATTAGGTAGTAATTTACCTGTCTCACAGGTTTTCTCCTTTCCATCTACCGACTTATGTTCGAGATAAGACGATGCGATGCGTCCATTTTCTTTTGGAACTGTTGTCCCATCTGGCTTGCCATGCCGTGATAGATTGCTCTATCACTTTATGCTTGTTGCCTGTTCTATCAAGTACCTTCCTACTGTCTTTAATTTGAAAGGCGATAGAAGCCAGAAGCGACCTCTGCTATTATCTGAGGGGAAATGCTTTTACGCATACCAGACTAGGTCTGGTTATGTGGGACTCGGTCGGTAAATGTGCAAGCCGACAATACCCACTAAAACCCCTCGCGTCACCTTAGGGATCGGAACCATTGGTCCTTCATACCTGAACGCACGCTGGGTAGCCATGCCGGTTTGCATGGCGCCAGAAGAAAAGAAGAGGGCGCTCCGGGGATTCCCCCGAAGTGATCCATTTGATGGAATCTGAAAAGAGCTGCGACAGATAAATGTGGCAATGACATTTGATGCTTACCAGATTCGGAAGATCTGAGTGAGAAGGCATTTTTCGATCACAAGAGAGCCATCCTTGGCCTCTTGCATCTGGACGGACCGTTTTCGTCGTAGTCAACGGCCTCTCGCACCAGGGGGTTCGGGTGGGCTTCCGCCTTCGAAAAGGCTCGCTCGGCGGTCTCACGGAAGAATTCCTCCATCGTCGGCATCTTCGCCTCTCGGTGCAATTGGTTGTTGCGAACAAACCACGGGGCGTTGAATGCTTGACGGAGAAATTTGTTTTGGAAAG
Organism: Tribolium castaneum; assembly: GCF_031307605.1. Lineage (NCBI taxonomy): Eukaryota > Metazoa > Arthropoda > Insecta > Coleoptera > Tenebrionidae > Tribolium > Tribolium castaneum. Next base: position 22,106 of record NW_026986709.1, read on the forward strand.
TTTGTAACTTATGCATCCGAGTCTTACAGGGCGCGAACGCCCAAGCCACAGAAGCATAAGTCATGGTAGGTCGGATCACTGATTTGTACAACAAGAGCTTGTTGTCAATTGACAACGCGCTCCGCCGACATACGAGAGATCTCAGCATTCCCGTGGCTATCTTACCCTTCGCGAGTGCGTAGTCAAGATGTGGGCCGAAGGAGTTTCCTCTGCACACTTATAAGTTTTTGCTTATATTTCTTCATTTTCAATACCCCTCTCTAATACCCGACCCGACCCGACTCGACTCGACTCGACTCGACCCGACCCGACCCGACCCGACCCGACCCGACCCGACCCGACCCGACCCGACCCGACTTGACCCGACCCGACCCGACCTGATCTGACCTGACCTAACCTGACTTTATCTTCTTAACTCTATACTTGTACTTGTACAATTATACTCAAACCTTAAACAGATAAATAAAATAATATCTTACTATGATAATTACGTTTAGTCATAGGTATACAGATAGGGAATCAAAAGCTTTGTTCACGATAGCGATCGATGAGCTTGTTCTGGCATTAATTGCATGCACAGTACATATGAGAAAAAAACCTGAACTTTTAGTTACAGGCCGTCGTTCACGGTCGAGAATATAACCTAGATACCGGATCAGTTCAGAACCAGTCCAAACGATCTTCATGTTCATTCGATCAAAGATTTTTAGTTCTAGACTTGCGCAGTTGACGAAAGCGGTTTTGTCTTTGTTACTCTCGTGTTTTGGTGCTTTACTGTCTATTTTATTATTGAGATTTATTTAATATATTACTAAATCGAAATTATTTGTAAAATAACTTTTGTGAATGTGAAAATGAGTAGTTTTTTACATTTTACACTTTTTTGTACCAATGTTTCTCTTTTATAAATGTGTGATAATTTTTTGCGGTTTTCCGATTTTTAAACATTTACTGTATACTTGACAACGGTATATTATTGTTTGTGGTAAACGATAATCCATAGCTGGTTCAGAACCGCACATGCGCTTTAAATGAGTCTTGGACTAATTTAGGATTAGTCCTAAATATCCTACGCAAACAAAGCTAATATTATTAGTACAGAAGCTTTAATATTGGAAAGTAAAAACAAAACAAAAAAATAAATGTAATAGAATTAATAATAACTGATTAAAACAAAAAAAAAGTATTTATATTAAATACTTAATATACTTCCAAATGAAAAATAGTCAAAAAATGACAATTTTATGACAATGCTTAAAATGTTAGTTGCCTGATCTAGAAAATTTACGCATCTTTATTAGCTATAATATCTACAGATAAAGAAAACCATGTTTACTAATTTTTAAAACAATAATGAATTTGTATAAATCTATCTTATTCAAACAAATATTTCTCGATTTTTTAATAAACTTATTTATTAATTATCCTCTTCAATTTTAAAGTAACTCGGTGGCGTTCTGTAATGACTATTTCAATTTTTGTTAATAAAATAAAAATTTGTAACAAATATTATTTTTTTAAATATCTTCAAATTAACACTATAAATATTTTTTATAAAAAACATATTTGTTTCATCAAAAGTTGTAAATTTTTTATTGATTCAATAAAGTCTACAATACTTACTCAGTTTATGAATTAAGTAGATCAGCAGACAAATGATCTAATATTTATAAACATTTGGCAACATTTTAATTAACTTCTTTGACGTTGTGTGCTTAAGAATTAAAAAAAACCAGATTAAACTTAAACTATCTATATCTAGTAAACTTAAACTACTTAATCTATCAATCTGTCTTTCTATCATATTTAAAATTTTCATTTTGTATATGACTTTTTTTACTTCAAATCACAAAAAAAAACAGTTAGAAACACGTTTGTGCTTAACCAAAACATTACATACTTTTTTTTAATCTAAATGCAAAATAGATTATGATACGCCACGTAAAACGTTTCGAGAATTTAATCTTAGTTATTGTTGAAACATGCAATCAAATATTCGGTTCATATATCAAAAATCATCCAAATTAGTAAAAATAGATTTCTACCAAATTTCTATCTAATTGCGTAGGCAAATAAATAAAAATATTTTAGTGATAATTTTTAAATTATCTTCCAAGTTATAATTATTTTTATTTTATACGCGCGCGCCATTGTCGACATCGAAGGAAAGAGTTTCCTATTATCTAGGTATTATTAATTTATTAAAAAGTACCAATTTATTACTGAGTGCAAGAGAGAGAGAGAAAGAGACAAACAGACATTAGGTATATCTGTTTTAGTAGAATTTACAATTTGTGAAGTGTCACTTGAAAAAAAGCATCTCATATAAACGAAAGAAGTAAACTACATTGTCATCTGTTGTTGTTGTTGTTGTTGTTGTTGTTGTTGTTGTTGTTGTTGTTGTTGTTGTTGTTCTTTTCTATAATAATTTTGGTTCCAAGTTGAATTTTGGTTTTTACTTTAGGTAAAGAAAAACAAAACAGTAAGATGCAAACAAATAAAACCAAAGTATATTTTAACGTGTATAGGTTGGTAACTAACTACCTACATATTCTTCACTATAACACATTTTTGTGTTTGTGTAAAGTGACAGAATTTGTATTACGTAGGTGGATAGAACTAACTATTGAAATTGAAATTGAAATACAAAATTGATAAGTTTAAAAATAGTTTTCAGTGAATGTTGCTAATAGTTAGAACGTATAGATGACAACGCATTGCAACGAAACGAATCAAATTTGTTTCTATTTAGAAATGCATTTTATTTATAAAATAGAGTATTGTACAATAATGAAACATCGGTAAAGTTATAAGTATACTAAAACAACAAATATTAATAAAATAAACGTTTTTATTGTGACATTTTCTATCATACAACAGTTTACATCAAACGTTTGCATCTTCGAATGTTTTTTGAGATTTCGTTGTTTTTATCAAGACCAAAGTATAGAAAAAACTTTTAGAAAACATAAACAACTATTTTTTTTTTAATGTTTGCATTCAATGTACCCTAATGACTCCTGGGGCCCGTCATCTTCCAAAAAGTTCCGGTTTCGTAGTTGGTTTCGTTTCGTGCATCGACTGTTTTGAAAGAATTTTTCCGCACAAAAACAAAAGTATTTAAAAAAATTCTTATTGGCATTCGGTAGAGGATAGATTAGACTTTCGACAGACCAAAGACCAACTTTTCACGTTTACCCAGTAAGTATCTGTCGACGACGTCGCAGTTTGATGTTCTCTTTAACCGCGAATAAGTCGTCGGTACGGCGAGCGTCTGTAAGGACGTCACTAGGTCCTGAGAATAGTCGTTTCGTTGATATAAATTTCAGAATATATAGGAAAAATCTTTTTTTCAAAATTGGTTTTGTCGTCGGCTCGAAAACATTGACGATCGTCAAAAAGGAACGATGTCATCACGCCAAAGTCTAGTGTGAGGCCCCGATAATTTTAATGTTGGCGAGCGTGGTGTTTGTTTAGTCCGCGGTCGGGTTTATTTTCTAGGCAATAAAAACTTTGTTACCAGCCCCAACCAATCCGCGAGTCGCTCTCGAGAGTCTTCTGGGTTTTCCCCGCAATTCTGCGAAAAACCCCTCAATACGAATTACCGCTCCACCCACACTCACCCCTTGTGAGCCCATTGGATGTCGGCTAAGGGTTGTTTAACATAAAACGAGCCACCCTTAGCCACACCAAGTGAGTAATCAATCAGTCATGAAGTGAGTCTAAGTCAGTGAGTGTTCAACCTGTACTCATTCCCTTCTAAACACCACGCTGGTCTCTGCGATGGGCGCTATCGACCCTCCACCAGCTCTTCCTTCCTTCCCTTGTCTCATTTAATGCTTACTCAGTAGTTTCATTCCGACCAAACCCCGAACTTTTCAGTTCGTGACTTCAAAGGAAGTTTCATACAAGTAACGACCATTGTTACCGCTGCTACGCTGAGCTGCGCCACAAGGGCCAAAAAGCTTCGCGGTAACAATTTGGCGCCCGACACGTGGGGCTGTTTCGACGTCGGAGACGCCGACTTATCCACTACCCTTACCCTCATGCTCTCCAAGTGATGCCCAGTACTCGTGCTAGTGCAACATTAAACCAAATCAACGCCATGGACGCCCTGACCGAAGCCATTCGCGAGCTTATTCAAGCTCAAATCGACGCTGCAAGAGCCCAAACTCAGTTCCATGAGTCGCTCCGGACCAACAACGAAACTCCAGCACCGCAAGAACCCTTGCCACTACCAGAGTTTTTCGGCGAAAATCACGAGGACCCACAACGATTCCTGGACACATGCCTCCTTCGAATCAACAACGACAACCAGGAGATTCGCCTTCAGAGAATCGTTTCACAACTCCGGGGGCCCGCCAAAGAGTGGTGGAGACTCAACGGAGCGCTCATTCCCACATACGAGGATTTCACCGCCGCTTTCCTGAACCGATACAACGGGGTGAGTCATTTGTTTAAACTCAAAGCGTCACTCTACGGCGACGGTCAACGAAACGAAAACGTGGAGCATTTTCTTCGACGAAAATGGCTCCTAGCAAAGCGAGTAGCACCCGAACTGCCGGAGTCGCAACTGGTGCGACTCACAGCCGGGTTGCTGACACCGGAACTCGCTGCGGCTAGCGGAACTGTATTTCCGCAATCGATGAACGATTTTATCGAAGCCATGATCCAAGTAGAGGAAAACAGAAAGCGTTTACCCTCGAACCACACTCGGCAGCCCCCTTCGCTACCAAAGTGCCGTTTTTGTCCCGGCTTTCACTTTCATCGGGACTGCTCTGCGAAACCACGAACATTTTCGTCGGGAAACGAAAATGGGGCCGTCGCCAAGGCTCAGCCCAAAGCCATGTCGTCCGGTCCCCAGCAGTAAACTTCGCCGAGGCCAAACCTCAACCCCTACTGGAAGAGGGGCCCCAAAATCTGCTTCCAGTGGCGCCCAACTTTTCAAAACAAAAATCCGCGACAGTAAACAGTGCGCCCCCTGAACCGAAATTCGAAACGCAGCCCCATCCACGTCATTCTCCACGTGCCGCCGGCTCTACCGCAGCCCCCACGTCGAGAGCACCCGTTTTCACGCGCACCGTTGGCTCTGACGCAGCCCCCATGCCGAAAACAACCGTTTCCTTGGACAAGGAAACAACTGCTGCGATTTTCAAATCTATCATCGAGGCCGTAACTGTCCCAGTCGCTAAACTAACTCCACGCAATAGCAGCCCCCTTGCTGCTGCAACCACTACGAATCAAGGCTCAACCGCAGCCCCAAAAATTCGCGAAACCGAAGGTTCAACCGTAACCTCAACACCAGCAACCGAATTTCGACCTGCCTCGGAGGTACAGCCCCCTATGAACACGACCGTTTCGGTCCAAACCGCTGTCGCCGGCGCCGTTGGCTCGCACGTAGCCTCCACGCCGAGGACAACCGCTTCCTTGGACAAGGAGGTACTGGCTGTCACTTCCGAAACCACGACTAAAGCTCGTCAGGTACCGAACAACCAGGTGTTCTACCACAGCAAAGCCCTCGAAAAAGGGACCCCAAAACGCCATGACAGCCCCCTTGCTGCAAAAAGCGAAGACACTGCGACATCAACACCGCTCCAAGCAAGTGCGTGCCCCGCCAGTGTTTCAATAGACATGCCAAGACACGATAAAGAGATTGCCGAAGACGAAGCCCCCATCGAAGAGCCTCCACCTGAACCACCACCTGAGGTCGACAAACAAGATGGAATTTCCCAGGAGAAAATCCTAACCATAGCAGAAGAGGTCCGACAGGCTCAGATTAGCGATGCCTTAACCCGACGGTTGATTAACCAGCGCCGAGACATGGAGGAAAACCCCCCCGAAGGCAACGGTTGGCAAAGTGGATTCTACAAAAACTATTGCATCGACAATGGCTACCTGTGCCGTCGCCCTAAGAACACGCTCTACGTACCAGCTGGCATTAAGGAGCGCGTGCTCTTCGAACATCACGACGCAACATTAGCTGGACACCCTGGGGCTGACGAAAGTGAGCGCCTAATTCGGAATAATTTTCACTGGCCCTCCTTGAGACAAGACGTGCGAGACTACGTGAGTACATGTTTACTATGCGCGCGGTTCAAAAAACGCCCCAATCAAACCCTTGCACCGTTACGACCGCGTCGCCCCCAAAGGCCCTTCGAAACCATCGCCTGCGATGTCATGGGGCCTTATCCCATCACGCCCAGGGGCAATAGGTTCATTGTCACAATCACGGATCTATTTACTCGATGGGTCGAAGCGTACCCAGTACAAGAAGCCAGTGCGAAAACTATAATAACAATCTTCGACAAGGAAGTTTTTGCCCGGTTTGGCTACCCCAAGAACATCATCACGGACAACGGCCCCCAGTTCACAAGCAGCAGATGGACAAAAGCATGCCAACGTTGGGGATGCCAACCATGGACTACCGCCACCTACACGCCCCGGCAAAACCCTACGGAAAGGCGTAATCAGGAGCTCAAAAAGCTTCTTAAAATCCACCTACATCAGAAATCCCAACTCGATTGGGATATCCAACTTCCGGGTATCTTGTTTACCCTACGAAAACGAAGAAACGCAGCCACGGGGCAACCATCGAGCCAGCTGCTCTACGGGGTGGAACTCCAATTCCCAGGCGAATGGGATGGCCCAAAAGCGAGAGAAGCGCGGCCCGAACCTGAAGCTCTTCGCCAACAAGCGCGAAGGCACCAAGAACACTACGTGGCGCGAAAACTCGATGTGGAACCCCCACATCATCCACCACCCACCTACGAACCTGGCGATCAGGTTCTTATTCAGTTCTTACCGCTGGGAAGCCAGCCGTTCGCGTCCAAATGGAGAGGTCCATTTCCAGTCATCCAAGCGCTCGGAGATGGCGGCATGTACCTAGTGGACTCCGACCCTAAACCAACCAAGGTCCATGTAGACCGGATGCGACCCGCGCCCTTGGCTCGATAAAGACAATATTTCATTTTCTTTCCTGTGTATATAAACCCGCGAGTGAGTGTAGGATAATTACGTAATTAGTCTAAGTTAATTATAAAGTTTGCGGTAACTATTTCTGTAAATACTCGTTAAGGTTAGCTATCTGGCAACGGGCTACGCTAGAAGCTAAGCGGTACGCCTGCGGCTACCATTTTTCATTTGTCACCATGTCTTTTACATTTATTTCGTGCAATTATTGTTGTGATTTTATTTTAACATTTATGTACATTGTTCTTATAAAATAAACACGAGACATCCCTCTCCGCCTCTCCGCCAATAACCCAGAATGCTCCGAGCCCGTCTCGCGTCTCAAACCGGGGGCGACTTGTTACCAGCCCCAACCAATCCGCGAGTCGCTCTCGAGAGTCTTCTGGGTTTTCCCCGCAATTCTGCGAAAAACCCCTCAATACGAATTACCGCTCCACCCACACTCACCCCTTGTGAGCCCATTGGATGTCGGCTAAGGGTTGTTTAACATAAAACGAGCCACCCTTAGCCACACCAAGTGAGTAATCAATCAGTCATGAAGTGAGTCTAAGTCAGTGAGTGTTCAACCTGTACTCATTCCCTTCTAAACACCACGCTGGTCTCTGCGATGGGCGCTATCGACCCTCCACCAGCTCTTCCTTCCTTCCCTTGTCTCATTTAATGCTTACTCAGTAGTTTCATTCCGACCAAACCCCGAACTTTTCAGTTCGTGACTTCAAAGGAAGTTTCATACAAGTAACGACCATTGTTACCGCTGCTACGCTGAGCTGCGCCACAAGGGCCAAAAAGCTTCGCGGTAACAACTTTGTTACCAGCCCCAACCAATCCGCGAGTCGCTCTCGAGAGTCTTCTGGGTTTTCCCCGCAATTCTGCAAAAAAACCCCTCAATACGAATTACCGCTCCACCCACACTCACCCCTTGTGAGCCCATTGGATGTCGGCTAAGGGTTGTTTAACATAAAACGAGCCACCCTTAGCCACACCAAGTCAGTAATCAATCAGTCATGAAGTGAGTCTAAGTCAGTGAGTGTTCAACCTGTACTCATTCCCTTCTAAACACCACGCTGGTCTCTGCGATGGGCGCTATCGACCCTCCACCAGCTCTTCCTTCCTTCCCTTGTCTCATTTAATGCTTACTCAGTAGTTTCATTCCGACCAAACCCCGAACTTTTCAGTTCGTGACTTCAAATGAAGTTTCATACAAGTAACGACCATTGTTACCGCTGCTACGCTGAGCTGCGCCACAAGGGCCAAAAAGCTTCGCGGTAACAATTTGGCGCCCGACACGTGGGGCTGTTTCGACGTCGGAGACGCCGACTTATCCACTACCCTTACCCTCATGCTCTCCAAGTGATGCCCAGTACTCGTGCTAGTGCAACATTAAACCAAATCAACGCCATGGACGCCCTGACCGAAGCCATTCGCGAGCTTATTCAAGCTCAAATCGACGCTGCAAGAGCCCAAACTCAGTTCCATGAGTCGCTCCGGACCAACAACGAAACTCCAGCACCGCAAGAACCCTTGCCACTACCAGAGTTTTTCGGCGAAAATCACGAGGACCCACAACGATTCCTGGACACATGCCTCCTTCGAATCAACAACGACAACCAGGAGATTCGCCTTCAGAGAATCGTTTCACAACTCCGGGGGCCCGCCAAAGAGTGGTGGAGACTCAACGGATCGCTCATTCCCACATACGAGGATTTCACCGCCGCTTTCCTGAACCGATACAACGGGGTGAGTCATTTGTTTAAACTCAAAGCGTCACTCTACGGCGACGGTCAACGAAACGAAAACGTGGAGCATTTTCTTCGACGAAAATGGCTCCTAGCAAAGCGAGTAGCACCCGAACTGCCGGAGTCGCAACTGGTGCGACTCACAGCCGGGTTGCTGACACCGGAACTCGCTGCGGCTAGCGGAACTGTATTTCCGCAATCGATGAACGATTTTATCGAAGCCATGATCCAAGTAGAGGAAAACAGAAAGCGTTTACCCTCGAACCACACTCGGCAGCCCCCTTCGCTACCAAAGTGCCGTTTTTGTCCCGGCTTTCACTTTCATCGGGACTGCTCTGCGAAACCACGAACATTTTCGTCGGGAAACGAAAATGGGGCCGTCGCCAAGGCTCAGCCCAAAGCCATGTCGTCCGGTCCCCAGCAGTAAACTTCGCCGAGGCCAAACCTCAACCCCTACTGGAAGAGGGGCCCCAAAATCTGCTTCCAGTGGCGCCCAACTTTTCAAAACAAAAATCCGCGACAGTAAACAGTGCGCCCCCTGAACCGAAATTCGAAACGCAGCCCCATCCACGTCATTCTCCACGTGCCGCCGGCTCTACCGCAGCCCCCACGTCGAGAGCACCCGTTTTCACGCGCACCGTTGGCTCTGACGCAGCCCCCATGCCGAAAACAACCGTTTCCTTGGACAAGGAAACAACTGCTGCGATTTTCAAATCTATCATCGAGGCCGTAACTGTCCCAGTCGCTAAACTAACTCCACGCCATAGCAGCCCCCTTGCTGCTACAACCACTACGAATCAAGGCTCAACCGCAGCCCCAAAAATTCGCGAAACCGAAGGTTCAACCGTAACCTCAACACCAGCAACCGAATGTCGACCTGCCTCGGAGGTACAGCCCCCTATGAACACGACCGTTTCGGTCCAAACCGCTGTCGCCGGCGCCGTTGGCTCGCACGTAGCCTCCACGCCGAGGACAACCGCTTCCTTGGACAAGGAGGTACTGGCTGTCACTTCCGAAACCACGACTAAAGCTCGTCAGGTACCGAACAACCAGGTGTTCTACCACAGCAAAGCCCTCGAAAAAGGGACCCCAAAACGCCATGACAGCCCCCTTGCTGCAAAAAGCGAAGACACTGCGACATCAACACCGCTCCAAGCAAGTGCGTGCCCCGCCAGTGTTTCAATAGACATGCCAAGACACGATAAAGAGATTGCCGAAGACGAAGCCCCCATCGAAGAGCCTCCACCTGAACCACCACCTGAGGTCGACAAACAAGATGGAATTTCCCAGGAGAAAATCCTAACCATAGCAGAAGAGGTCCGACAGGCTCAGATTAGCGATGCCTTAACCCGACGGTTGATTAACCAGCGCCGAGACATGGAGGAAAACCCCCCCGAAGGCAACGGTTGGCAAAGTGGATTCTACAAAAACTATTGCATCGACAATGGCTACCTGTGCCGTCGCCCTAAGAACACGCTCTACGTACCAGCTGGCATTAAGGAGCGCGTGCTCTTCGAACATCACGACGCAACATTAGCTGGACACCCTGGGGCTGACGAAAGTGAGCGCCTAATTCGGAATACTTTTCACTGGCCCTCCTTGAGACAAGACGTGCGAGACTACGTGAGTACATGTTTACTATGCGCGCGGTTCAAAAAACGCCCCAATCAAACCCTTGCACCGTTACGACCGCGTCGCCCCCAAAGGCCCTTCGAAACCATCGCCTGCGATGTCATGGGGCCTTATCCCATCACGCCCAGGGGCAATAGGTTCATTGTCACAATCACGGATCTATTTACTCGATGGGTCGAAGCGTACCCAGTACAAGAAGCCAGTGCGAAAACTATAATAACAATCTTCGACAAGGAAGTTTTTGCCCGGTTTGGCTACCCCAAGAACATCATCACGGACAACGGCCCCCAGTTCACAAGCAGCAGATGGACAAAAGCATGCCAACGTTGGGGATGCCAACCATGGACTACCGCCACCTACACGCCCCGGCAAAACCCTACGGAAAGGCGTAATCAGGAGCTCAAAAAGCTTCTTAAAATCCACCTACATCAGAAATCCCAACTCGATTGGGATATCCAACTTCCGGGTATCTTGTTTACCCTACGAAAACGAAGAAACGCAGCCACGGGGCAACCACCGAGCCAGCTGCTCTACGGGGTGGAACTCCAATTCCCAGGCGAATGGGATGGCCCAAAAGCGAGAGAAGCGCGGCCCGAACCTGAAGCTCTTCGCCAACAAGCGCGAAGGCACCAAGAACACTACGTGGCGCGAAAACTCGATGTGGAACCCCCACATCATCCACCACCCACCTACGAACCTGGCGATCAGGTTCTTATTCAGTTCTTACCGCTGGGAAGCCAGCCGTTCGCGTCCAAATGGAGAGGTCCATTTCCAGTCATCCAAGCGCTCGGAGATGGCGGCATGTACCTAGTGGACTCCGACCCTAAACCAACCAAGGTCCATGTAGACCGGATGCGACCCGCGCCC
>NW_026986710.1:0-28897 GCF_031307605.1 Tribolium castaneum
TAGGTACACTAATAGTTATTATTAATAATTATAAAAAATAAATAGATCAATAGTACTTTCCTCAAAGAAATTAACTAACAATTTATTATAATAAACAAATCTTTTATAGTAGATATCTACCCTAAATGTTTGTTATAAATTCGATTTATAAAACTATATACAAGAGTGGAATGATTAATTTATGGCCTCACATAGAAAACAATAATTTAGCAAAACAATTTTTTGATTACTTTTTACTATAACTACCTTTTTATTACATACACTTGGTTAATCGGGGTTTGGAATCCCATCCATGTGGGTCAATTCTGGTAACTTTTTAAACCAAGTTTTTTAGAGCTGTGATATCTTGAAAATTTTCGTTATATTTTTTCCAGTGTATTTTTTTCTTAAATTGGAAAATAGACTAAAATTTACTTTTTTTAAATTGTCGTATAAAATCTAAAGAATTGCGCTAAAACAGCTCCTTACATTGTTCAGTTTTCGTTTTTCCGGCGAGCTTCTGTGCTCAGAAAATGTGTTTTTGTCAATTTTTTCCCATACCCAAAACTTGATCAAAGATATAATGTGTTTGCTATTTTAAAATTATTAATGCTTGAACTATCTCAGACAACTATTATTTCTAATCTTCCAATATCTTTTTATGACATTTCTACAGGAGAAGCATTCTTAGATTTTCTTGAACTTGATGCATTCTTAAGATTTGTATGGTTTTTTTAAATGTCCAAAATACACTTTCAACCATACTAGGCAATGAAAAAGGTATATCTAATGTATAGAATCTAAGCCACCCATCTCAGCCACTTGACCTGACCTGACCTGACCATACCGTCAGGAGTGAAAGCTTATTCTTTTTCTCCAGGAATTAGCGCCTCCGTTCTTAGATCGTGCACGCTGGTTTCCAAGACATCTTCTGGCCGCCTCCTACGGCAGATGATCTAGGTCCCTCAGCGGGCATTTTTCTACGTCTTTTCGTTTACGAAGAATCAGAGCTTTTCGAACATTGATTTCTTCCTTCTTCCCCCATTTTCTTAGTTTTATAAATCTCCTCTGTAAATTTCTGTACTGTTCTCCAATGCTCATTGTTCTCGAGCATTTTTTCAACTAGATTATCATGTATAAGTTTATTACTTATTTGTAATTCCCACTTCTATCGAATGGCATCGCGTTGATAAAACACATGTTTTCGAAAAACACATGTTCGGCTGTATCTTCCTCGTTGCAGTATACACAGCGGTCATCATCTGCTCGATGCATACGGTGTAGATATGACAGAAAAGCCTTATGTCCTATTAAAAACTGTATTAGGTAGTAATTTACCTGTCTCACAGGTTTTCTCCTTTCCATCTACCGACTTATGTTCGAGATAAGACGATGCGATGCGTCCATTTTCTTTTGGAACTGTTGTCCCATCTGGCTTGCCATGCCGTGATAGATTGCTCTATCACTTTATGCTTGTTGCCTGTTCTATCAAGTACCTTCCTACTGTCTTTAATTTGAAAGGCGATAGAAGCCAGAAGCGACCTCTGCTATTATCTGAGGGGAAATGCTTTTACGCATACCAGACTAGGTCTGGTTATGTGGGACTCGGTCGGTAAATGTGCAAGCCGACAATACCCACTAAAACCCCTCGCGTCACCTTAGGGATCGGAACCATTGGTCCTTCATACCTGAACGCACGCTGGGTAGCCATGCCGGTTTGCATGGCGCCAGAAGAAAAGAAGAGGGCGCTCCGGGGATTCCCCCGAAGTGATCCATTTGATGGAATCTGAAAAGAGCTGCGACAGATAAATGTGGCAATGACATTTGATGCTTACCAGATTCGGAAGATCTGAGTGAGAAGGCATTTTTCGATCACAAGAGAGCCATCCTTGGCCTCTTGCATCTGGACGGACCGTTTTCGTCGTAGTCAACGGCCTCTCGCACCAGGGGGTTCGGGTGGGCTTCCGCCTTCGAAAAGGCTCGCTCGGCGGTCTCACGGAAGAATTCCTCCATCGTCGGCATCTTCGCCTCTCGGTGCAATTGGTTGTTGCGAACAAACCACGGGGCGTTGAATGCTTGACGGAGAAATTTGTTTTGGAAAGTTTGTAACTTATGCATCCGAGTCTTACAGGGCGCGAACGCCCAAGCCACAGAAGCATAAGTCATGGTAGGTCGGATCACTGATTTGTACAACAAGAGCTTGTTGTCAATTGACAACGCGCTCCGCCGACATACGAGAGATCTCAGCATTCCCGTGGCTATCTTACCCTTCGCGAGTGCGTAGTCAAGATGTGGGCCGAAGGAGTTTCCTCTGCACACTTATAAGTTTTTGCTTATATTTCTTCATTTTCAATACCCCTCTCTAATACCCGACCCGACCCGACTCGACTCGACTCGACCCGACCCGACCCGACCCGACCCGACCCGACCCGACCCGACCCGACTTGACCCGACCCGACCCGACCTGATCTGACCTGACCTAACCTGACTTTATCTTCTTAACTCTATACTTGTACTTGTACAATTATTCTCAAACCTTAAACAGATAAATAAAATAATATCTTACTATGATAATTACGTTTAGTCATAGGTATACGGATAGGGAATCAAAAGCTTTGTTCACGATAGCGATCGATGAGCTTGTTCTGGCATTAATTGCATGCACAGTACATATGAGAGAAAAACCTGAACTTTTAGTTACAGGCCGTCGTTCACGGTCGAGAATATAACCTAGATACCGGATCAGTTCAGAACCAGTCCAAACGATCTTCATGTTCATTCGATCAAAGATTTTTAGTTCTAGACTTGCGCAGTTGACGAAAGCGGTTTTGTCTTTGTTACTCTCGTGTTTTGGTGCTTTACTGTCTATTTTATTATTGAGATTTATTTAATATATTACTAAATCGAAATTATTTGTAAAATAACTTTTGTGAATGTGAAAATGAGTAGTTTTTTACATTTTACACTTTTTTGTACCAATGTTTCTCTTTTATAATTTTGTGATAATTTTTTGCGGTTTTCCGATTTTTAAACATTTACTGCATACTTGACAACGGTATATTATTGTTTGTGGTAAACGATAATCCATAGCTGGTTCAGAACCGCACATGCGCTTTAAATGAGTCTTGGACTAATTTAGGATTAGTCCTAAATATCCTACGCAAACAAAGCTAATATTATTAGTACAGAAGCTTTAATATTGGAAAGTAAAAACAAAACAAAAAAATAAATGTAATAGAATTAATAATAACTGATTAAAACAAAAAAAAAAGTATTTATATTAAATACTTAATATACTTCCAAATGAAAAATAGTCAAAAAATGACAATTTTATGACAATGCTTAAAATGTTAGTTGCCTGATCTAGAAAATTTACGCATCTTTATTAGCTATAATATCTACAGATAAAGAAAACCATGTTTACTAATTTTTAAAACAATAATGAATTTGTATAAATCTATCTTATTCAAACAAATATTTCTCGATTTTTTAATAAACTTATTTATTAATTATCCTCTTCAATTTTAAAGTAACTCGGTGGCGTTCTGTAATGACTATTTCAATTTTTGTTAATAAAATAAAAATTTGTAACAAATATTATTTTTTTAAATATCTTCAAATTAACACTATAAATATTTTTTATAAAAAACATATTTGTTTCATCAAAAGTTGTAAATTTTTTATTGATTCAATAAAGTCTACAATACTTACTCGGTTTATGAATTAAGTAGATCAGCAGACAAATGATCTAATATTTATAAACATTTGGCAACATTTTAATTAACTTCTTTGACGTTGTGTGCTTAAGAATTAAAAAAAACCAGATTAAACTTAAACTATCTATATCTAGTAAACTTAATCTACTTAATCTATCAATCTGTCTTTCTATCATATTTAAAATTTTCATTTTGTATATGACTTTTTTTACTTCAAATCACAAAAAAAAACAGTTAGAAACACGTTTGTGCTTAACCAAAACATTACATACTTTTTTTTAATCTAAATGCAAAATAGATTATGATACGCCACGTAAAACGTTTCGAGAATTTAATCTTAGTTATTGTTGAAACATGCAATCAAATATTCGGTTCATATATCAAAAATCATCCAAATTAGTAAAAATAGATTTCTACCAAATTTCTATCTAATTGCGTAGGCAAATAAATAAAAATATTTTAGTGATAATTTTTAAATTATCTTCCAAGTTATAATTATTTTTATTTTATACGCGCGCGCCATTGTCGACATCGAAGGAAAGAGTTTCCTATTATCTAGGTATTATTAATTTATTAAAAAGTACCAATTTATTATTGAGTGCAAGAGAGAGAGAAAGAGACAAACAGACATTAGGTATATCTGTTTTAGTAGAATTTACAATTTGTGAAGTGTCACTTGAAAAAAAGCATCTCATATAAACGAAAGAAGTAAACTACATTGTCATCTGTTGTTGTTGTTGTTGTTGTTGTTGTTGTTGTTGTTGTTGTTGTTCTTTTCTATAATAATTTTGGTTCCAAGTTGAATTTTGGTTTTTACTTTAGGTAAAGAAAAACAAAACAGTAAGATGCAAACAAATAAAACCAAAGTATATTTTAACGTGTATAGGTTGGTAACTAACTACCTACATATTCTTCACTATAACACATTTTTGTGTTTGTGTAAAGTGACAGAATTTGTATTACGTAGGTGGATAGAACTAACTATTGAAATTGAAATTGAAATACAAAATTGATAAGTTTAAAAATAGTTTTCAGTGAATGTTGCTAATAGTTAGAACGTATAGATGACAACGCATTGCAACGAAACGAATCAAATTTGTTTCTATTTAGAAATGCATTTTATTTATAAAATAGAGTATTGTACAATAATGAAACATCGGTAAAGTTATAAGTATACTAAAACAACAAATATTAATAAAATAAACGTTTTTATTGTGACATTTTCTATCATACAACAGTTTACATCAAACGTTTGCATCTTCGAATGTTTTTTGAGATTTCGTTGTTTTTATCAAGACCAAAGTATAGAAAAAACTTTTAGAAAACATAAACAACTATTTTTTTTTTAATGTTTGCATTCAATGTACCCTAATGACTCCTGGGGCCCGTCATCTTCCAAAAAGTTCCGGTTTCGTAGTTGGTTTCGTTTCGTGCATCGACTGTTTTGAAAGAATTTTTCCGCACAAAAACAAAAGTATTTAAAAAAATTCTTATTGGCATTCGGTAGAGGATAGATTAGACTTTCGACAGACCAAAGACCAACTTTTCACGTTTACCCAGTAAGTATCTGTCGACGACGTCGCAGTTTGATGTTCTCTTTAACCGCGAATAAGTCGTCGGTACGGCGAGCGTCTGTAAGGACGTCACTAGGTCCTGAGAATAGTCGTTTCGTTGATATAAATTTCAGAATATATAGGAAAAATCTTTTTTTCAAAATTGGTTTTGTCGTCGGCTCGAAAACATTGACGATCGTCAAAAAGGAACGATGTCATCACGCCAAAGTCTAGTGTGAGGCCCCGATAATTTTAATGTTGGCGAGCGTGGTGTTTGTTTAGTCCGCGGTCGGGTTTATTTTCTAGGCAATAAAAACTTTGTTACCAGCCCCAACCAATCCGCGCGTCGCTCTCGAGAGCCTTCTGGGTTTTCCCCGCAATTCTGCGAAAAACCCCTCAATACGAATTACCGCTCCACCCACACTCACCCCTTGTGAGCCCATTGGATGTCGGCTAAGGGTTGTTTAACATAAAACGAGCCACCCTTAGCCACACCAGGTGAGTAATCAATCAGTCATGAAGTGAGTCTAAGTCAGTGAGTGTTCAACCTGTACTCATTCCCTTCTAAACACCACGCTGGTCTCTGCGATGGGCGCTATCGACCCTCCACCAGCTCTTCCTTCCTTCCCTTGTCTCATTTAATGCTTACTCAGTAGTTTCATTCCGACCAAACCCCGAACTTTTCAGTTCGTGACTTCAAATGAAGTTTCATACAAGTAACGACCATTGTTACCGCTGCTACGCTGAGCTGCGCCACAAGGGCCAAAAAGCTTCGCGGTAACAATTTGGCGCCCGACACGTGGGGCTGTTTCGACGTCGGAGACGCCGACTTATCCACTACCCTTACCCTCATGCTCTCCAAGTGATGCCCAGTACTCGTGCTAGTGCAACATTAAACCAAATCAACGCCATGGACGCCCTGACCGAAGCCATTCGCGAGCTTATTCAAGCTCAAATCGACGCTGCAAGAGCCCAAACTCAGTTCCATGAGTCGCTCCGGACCAACAACGAAACTCCAGCACCGCAAGAACCCTTGCCACTACCAGAGTTTTTCGGCGAAAATCACGAGGACCCACAACGATTCCTGGACACATGCCTCCTTCGAATCAACAACGACAACCAGGAGATTCGCCTTCAGAGAATCGTTTCACAACTCCGGGGGCCCGCCAAAGAGTGGTGGAGACTCAACGGATCGCTCATTCCCACATACGAGGATTTCACCGCCGCTTTCCTGAACCGATACAACGGGGTGAGTCATTTGTTTAAACTCAAAGCGTCACTCTACGGCGACGGTCAACGAAACGAAAACGTGGAGCATTTTCTTCGACGAAAATGGCTCCTAGCAAAGCGAGTAGCACCCGAACTGCCGGAGTCGCAACTGGTGCGACTCACAGCCGGGTTGCTGACACCGGAACTCGCTGCGGCTAGCGGAACTGTATTTCCGCAATCGATGAACGATTTTATCGAAGCCATGATCCAAGTAGAGGAAAACAGAAAGCGTTTACCCTCGAACCACACTCGGCAGCCCCCTTCGCTACCAAAGTGCCGTTTTTGTCCCGGCTTTCACTTTCATCGGGACTGCTCTGCGAAACCACGAACATTTTCGTCGGGAAACGAAAATGGGGCCGTCGCCAAGGCTCAGCCCAAAGCCATGTCGTCCGGTCCCCAGCAGTAAACTTCGCCGAGGCCAAACCTCAACCCCTACTGGAAGAGGGGCCCCAAAATCTGCTTCCAGTGGCGCCCAACCCTTCAAAACAAAAATCCGCGACAGTAAACAGTGCGCCCCCTGAACCGAAATTCGAAACGCAGCCCCATCCACGTCATTCTCCACGTGCCGCCGGCTCTACCGCAGCCCCCACGTCGAGAGCACCCGTTTTCACGCGCACCGTTGGCTCTGAC
Organism: Tribolium castaneum; assembly: GCF_031307605.1. Taxonomy (NCBI): domain Eukaryota; kingdom Metazoa; phylum Arthropoda; class Insecta; order Coleoptera; family Tenebrionidae; genus Tribolium; species Tribolium castaneum. The sequence continues at coordinate 7,148 of NW_026986710.1, forward strand.
GCAGCCCCCATGCCGAAAACAACCGTTTCCTTGGACAAGGAAACAACTGCTGCGATTTTCAAATCTATCATCGAGGCCGTAACTGTCCCAGTCGCTAAACTAACTCCACGCAATAGCAGCCCCCTTGCTGCTACAACCACTACGAATCAAGGCTCAACCGCAGCCCCAAAAATTCGCGAAACCGAAGGTTCAACCGTAACCTCAACACCAGCAACCGAATTTCGACCTGCCTCGGAGGTACAGCCCCCTATGAACACGACCGTTTCGGTCCAAACCGCTGTCGCCGGCGCCGTTGGCTCGCACGTAGCCTCCACGCCGAGGACAACCGCTTCCTTGGACAAGGAGGTACTGGCTGTCACTTCCGAAACCACGACTAAAGCTCGTCAGGTACCGAACAACCAGGTGTTCTACCACAGCAAAGCCCTCGAAAAAGGGACCCCAAAACGCCATGACAGCCCCCTTGCTGCAAAAAGCAAAGACACTGCGACATTAACACCGCTCCAAGTAAGTGCGTGCCCCGCCAGTGTTTCAATAGACATGCCAAGACACGATGAAGAGATTGCCGAAGACGAAGCCCCCATCGAAGAGCCTCCACCTGAACCACCACCTGAGGTCGACAAACAAGATGGCGGCATGTACCTAGTGGACTCCGACCCTAAACCAACCAAGGTCCATGTAGACCGGATGCGACCCGCGCCCTTGGCTCGATAAAGACAATATTTCATTTTCTTTCCTGTGTATATAAACCCGCGAGTGAGTGTAGGATAATTACGTAATTAGTCTAAGTTAATTATAAAGTTTGCGGTAACTATTTCTGTAAATACTCGTTAAGGTTAGCTATCTGGCAACGGGCTACGCTAGAAGCTAAGCGGTACGCCTGCGGCTACCATTTTTCATTTTTCACCATGTCTTTTACATTTATTTCGTGCAATTATTGTTGTGATTTTATTTTAACATTTATGTACATTGTTCTTATAAAATAAACACGAGACATCCCTCTCCGCCTCTCCGCCAATAACCCAGAATGCTCCGAGCCCGTCTCGCGTCTCAAACCGGGGGCGACTTGTTACCAGCCCCAACCAATCCGCGCGTCGCTCTCGAGAGCCTTCTGGGTTTTCCCCGCAATTCTGCGAAAAACCCCTCAATACGAATTACCGCTCCACCCACACTCACCCCTTGTGAGCCCATTGGATGTCGGCTAAGGGTTGTTTAACATAAAACGAGCCACCCTTAGCCACACCAGGTGAGTAATCAATCAGTCATGAAGTGAGTCTAAGTCAGTGAGTGTTCAACCTGTACTCATTCCCTTCTAAACACCACGCTGGTCTCTGCGATGGGCGCTATCGACCCTCCACCAGCTCTTCCTTCCTTCCCTTGTCTCATTTAATGCTTACTCAGTAGTTTCATTCCGACCAAACCCCGAACTTTTCAGTTCGTGACTTCAAATGAAGTTTCATACAAGTAACGACCATTGTTACCGCTGCTACGCTGAGCTGCGCCACAAGGGCCAAAAAGCTTCGCGGTAACAACTTAGTCGTGGCGCGAAAATATCTTTAGTTTGAGCGCTCGTGTATTCGAATTGTGTTGGTTGGTTCGTTTAGGTTTATATTTACCTACTATATACTACCTATCAAGTATATATCTATTCTGCTGTCATAATAATAATACGAGAATACGAGAAAAAAATGGCAGACGTAGAAAATCAATCCGCATCGGCTAATGCTGCTGCTTCGACGACTTCACCTCAAGTTCATCATCATGCTAAAAAGGAGAAGAAAGCAAAAAATCCTAGAGCCAAACCTTCTCATCCTCCCACTTCCGAGATGGTCAATAACGCTATTAAGGGTTTAAAGGAACGTGGTGGTTCTTCTCTTCAAGCTATAAAAAAATTCGTCGCCGCCAATTACAAGGTAGATGCCGAGAAAGTTGCACCATTTATCAAGAAATATCTAAAAGGCGCCGTCGCTTCTGGTTCTTTGGTTCAGACGAAAGGTAAGGGAGCTTCTGGATCGTTTAAACTTGCTTCCTCGTCCGCCTCCGGTGGTGGTGCAAAGGCCAGAGCTGCTGCTGCTGCTTCTGCTGCTAGAGCTGCTGCCGCCGCGGCAGCCGCTGCTACTGGCGAAAGAAAGAAAAAATCCTCAGCAGTTTCAAAAGTTAAAAAAAACACTGGAAAACGTTCCGCCGTTTCGGCACCAAAAACCGGTAAGAAACCATCTTCGCCAAAAGCGAAAAAAGTCGCAGCCGAAAAGAAGAGCGTAGCCGTCGCGAAAGCAAAAAAGGCCGCTTCTGTCGGCGCTGAGAAGAAAACAACCGCTGCTTCCTCTACAGGTAGAGCTGTTGCGGCAACAGCTTCATCAAAGCCGAAATCACCTTCGAAAGCAAAGAAATCAAATAAGGCCGGTCCAACGAAGAAACCTAAGGCACCGAAACCAAAAAGCGCCAAGGCTATATCTGCTAAAGCGAAGAAATCTCCTGCTTCTCCTAAAAGAAAGAAGTGAGCTATGGCAATAATCTCATTTGTCGTCGTCTTCGTCGTCGTCGACTACGAACCGATGATGATGATAATGATGATGATGATGATGGTGGTGACGTCCTGGATTATCGACTGTTTAAGGCCGTCGAGGGCATACATAAATGGCCCTTTTCAGGGCCACAAATTAATTTCTATACAAATAAAAAAAAGTTTTCACACCTATCTGCATATACCTAAATCGAAATATAATTATTAATTTATACAAACAAACAAACGATAATGTCTGTAGGGTGTCGGCGCTAAAAACGCATTATCCCTCCTCACCTACCTAACCACTTTTATGACTTTATTCGATATTTAACTTTACTCATTTTTATGGTACCTACTTAAATAAATTAAATTCTTTTGATGCCGCCGCCGTTCTTGAAGTACCGATCAATTAAAACGATTTGTTTACCTACCCTTAACCAGAGCGAACAATCATAAATAAAAGCATCATTGTTTTTATTGTTTGACAGAGTTTAAAATTCATTATGATCCGCGTACTATTACTTTAATTACTGTCAATATTGCGAAACATTTTCATTTGTAAACAATTTTGTGGTTCTGAAAAGAACCGTTTTTTTTTTTGTTTATTTTTTCATTTTAAGCTCGTTCTCCTCGAATACGTCTTGCCAGTTGGATGTCTTTAGGCATGATGGTGACGCGTTTTGCATGGATGGCACATAAATTTGTATCTTCAAAAAGTCCGACAAGATACGCTTCACTCGCTTCTTGGAGTGCCATAACGGCAGAACTTTGGAAACGAAGATCGGTCTTGAAATCCTGGGCTATTTCCCTGACCAAGCGTTGGAAGGGCAATTTACGAATCAACAGTTCGGTGCTTTTCTGATAACGACGAATTTCACGCAGTGCCACTGTACCGGGCCTGTAGCGATGAGGTTTTTTCACTCCTCCAGTGGCGGGTGCGCTTTTTCTTGCTGCCTTAGTGGCAAGCTGTTTTCGTGGAGCTTTTCCACCGGTCGATTTACGAGCAGTTTGTTTGGTACGGGCCATTTTTTTGACTACTTCTTTATCCCTCAACTACACATACACACACATAAACACCTACGTACGTCACTAACAACGGCGACGGTTCATATGACCCTGCAACAAAATTTTTCGCCGTATTTTATTAACTAGGGTGACACTATGCGTTATCTGATTGGTCAAAAAAGTAACTTAAGAGGCGGAGCGAAACTAAACTATAAAATGAGTTGACTAATCTGGCGAGCAGGTAGTTGTTTTCGACGAAGCAGTCAAATCTGTGTCGTTTTCTTTTGTGAAACAAAGCTTAATTTGAATCAATAATCATTCAAAATGACCGGTCGTGGCAAAGGTGGAAAGGGATTGGGAAAAGGTGGAGCAAAACGTCATCGTAAAGTTTTACGTGATAACATCCAGGGCATCACGAAGCCCGCGATCAGAAGATTGGCACGTCGTGGAGGAGTGAAACGTATCTCCGGTCTCATTTACGAAGAAACCAGAGGTGTCCTGAAGGTATTCCTCGAAAACGTCATTCGTGATGCCGTCACCTACACCGAACACGCAAAACGTAAAACCGTCACCGCCATGGATGTCGTTTACGCTTTGAAGCGTCAAGGGCGTACACTTTACGGTTTTGGCGGTTAAGTTTTTTTTATAACCTATGTTTTATCTATGAGACTACGAGGCGACGACAATACCGGTATACCAGCATTGTTTGGTTTTTATGTTTCTTCCTCATCGTTAGTTACATCAATCTACTCTCTACTATTCATCGCATTTTAATTTTCGACGAAAAAAAACGGTTCTTTTCAGAACCACAAAAATATTTCTAAACAAATGAAAAAAGTACGTATCACAAGGCTCTCAGTTAAACCACCAGTATAATAAATGTTTGATTTCCAAACTGTTTTTATATTTCTAGGAAATGTAACAAATAAAGTTGTGTGGTTTTTATGACTTTGTTGTTTAATCAATCGTATGCTTTTCCTTAAAGGGATGAATTTTGACTTTTCAGAGATAAATAATAATTACCACTAAAGAAAGAAAACATCAAAGCCTAACCGATATACATGGATTAGCTAGCCCCCCACCGGCGCGGCGTGTAGCTCGCCGTCTAGGAGAGGCAATAAAAATTTACCTGCTTTTAAACTATTAAGAAAATAAAACATCTTGAGTGCTCTTTTTTTTTTAAATCGTGCAATAAATTTTTGCCAAGTTTTATGTAACTTTAAGTAGGTATGTTTATTTACTCTTTAAAAAAAGTTTGTGATTCTTTTTTTTATTTGTTAAAAAAATGATGGCCCTGAGAAGGGCCGATATTATTATTTTTTTGTAGCTTGCTGCTTCTCACAGCAACTAGAGAGACAACAGTTAGCTGTTTATGGTTTCTTTTCGGTTTTTTTCGGCAAAAGGACCGCCTGGATGTTGGGTAAAACACCACCTTGAGCGATTGTCACACCGGAAAGGAGCTTGTTTAATTCTTCGTCATTTCTGATGGCCAATTGAAGATGACGTGGAATAATACGAGTTTTTTTGTTGTCACGAGCAGCATTTCCAGCCAATTCAAGAACTTCAGCGGCAAGATATTCCATCACAGCCGCCAAATAAACTGGAGCACCGGCACCGACTCGTTCGGCGTAATTACCTTTACGAAGTAAACGATGTATTCTTCCAACAGGAAACTGAAGACCGGCCCTGCTCGAACGAGACTTGGCTTTTCCTTTTACCTTTCCTCCTTTTCCACGTCCAGACATGTTGATATGATGGTGGTTTTCGTAGTTTATGGAAAAGTCAAAATAAACTATAAGAATATGCTGCGCGTATAACTTGTATGCTACTACTGCGACTGCGAATGACTAAAGTTGCGTTTCTGGCTTCGTATTTATACGGTTACTTATAGAGAAGTCGTATTTCTGACTGGATGATTATACTAAAAGGTGGGGTCTTGATTCGGAGTAAATTCGTATATAAAACATTTTTAACAAGTAGTGCACCACCAGTTCCTTTCGCGTTCTCGAGGTGAACACATCGAGTCTCTGCGCTGACTCTGATCGCTCAGCCACTCGATTGTTTGCTAAGTGAAGTGACAGTGAAATCCAAAGTGATAAATTGCAAAAGTTTCCACAATGGAGAACGAGCGTCGGCTCCGCTCCAAGGGCCCGGTGAAACACTCACCAAAAAAACCCCTCAACCTACCCACTTCACTTCCGTCTTCTGCAAACTCTCCAAAAACGCTTCCCCAAAACAAACCCATTCCGTCCCTTATGGACAAAAAAATTTTGCCACCCCCACAAACTCACGCCACTACATTAAAATCCACAAAACACACCCAACAACGTTCACGCACACCCTCACCATCAAACTCCGAAACATCAGCATCCTTTTCGTCTACCACTTCGGAAAAATCGTCTTCAACTACCACTTCAAAAAAACTCTCATTTCGCTACTCAATCCAAAACATCCCTGCCCCACTCGCCACTCAAAAAAGCTTTTACTCTCACCTCATTTCACTCGGCCTCCACCAAATTGACTCTCTAAAAGTCAATTACAACAAATCCGCTCTTCTTGTTCTTTCCAGGCAACTTACCCCTAACCAAATTTCAACGCTTCAAGCTGGCTTCCCTGGCTCGAAAATCCAGTTCAAACTCTTAAACCCCACACGCCTCCTACCCCAAATCGAACCCAAACCCATCACTTTTTCCATCGTTGTCAGAGACGTCAGCTCTGACATCGAACCCCAAGACGTCATTTCAGCCCTGAATAATTTCCACATTCAAAAAGTTTGGCGCATCATTTCCGCCAAAACCAACAAACCAACTCCTCTCATGCGTATCGTGACACCGGACAAAACGGCGATCGACACACTCCTGTCAAATGGCCTTTCACTTTTCGGCCACGTTCACCCCTGCGAGCCGTCGCACCCCCCAAAACCAGCCCCTCTCCAGTGCGCCAAGTGCTTCACATTTGGCCATTCTTTTTCCCAATGCCCCAACAAGCCCATCTGCCCCACTTGCCCCGACAATCATCGGTCAAAACCGTGCCCTTCCGCAGTTTCAAACCCCAAATGCCCCAAATGCCAGGGGAATCACCCCGCTTGGTCCCGAGATTGCCCCCAATTTATCAAACCCTCCCAAATGACCCCAGAAACCCCCGTCGTTCCCATCAAAATCGTTGACAAGGAATTCGATCCCGAAAATTCTGACGACGACTCCGACGAGCGCGAACCCTTCGTTTCTGCCCGTCAATTCCTACGCTTCATCACAAAAACCCTTTTTGACCTTTTTCCGTTCGAGAAACAGAAAATCCAATCTGTTCTCGAACATTCCGCTCGCGCTTGTCTCCGACGCGATCTAAAAATCTCACACTCATCAAACAAAATTCACTTCACTTTTGGATAAATCCACCATTTCGGTGAATCCTTCTGGCCCCCGTTTCAAAAATGGCTTCTCTGAATTTCGCCACAGTCAATACGGGAGGGATTTCTCGTAAATTTGCCTCCTTGAGACATTTTCTACACATCGACCAAATTCACATCGCAGCAATCACAGAGACACAATCCAAACGACCCGTAAACATCACAGGCTTCCACTCCTACAACAAACCCAGCCCCACAACCCGAGCCAAACACGGCGTCACACTTCTTGTCTCAACTTCACTCGCTTCATCTCAACACATCTTACCCCCTCATCTTGACCACCTTCAAGCCGTTGCAGCCACCATTCACATTAACAATTTAAACATTCTGTTTATTTGTTATTACAATCCTCCTCTCGAAACCGTCAGTACCCAACTCCTCGATTACACTTCCACATTCAGACACGCAGTCATTCTCGGAGACTTCAACGCTCGACACACCGATTTTGGTGACACAATTTCAAACACAAACGGCAGACACCTCACACGCTCTCTCAACACTCTTCCTCTTTGTCGTCTTCGAAATCAATTTCCCACACTCATCAATCACGTTGGCACATCGATCGTAGACCACATCATTGTGACCGATAATCTCACACACATCACAAACACAGACTCTTTCATTGGCACCACAGTCACCTCCGATCATCTCCCTCTTGTCTCAAACTTCACACTTCAAGGCCCCCAACCGCGACCCACGCACATCCCCATTTTCGATTTCAACAACACAAACTGGACCGACTTTCAAAATTACATCACAAACAACCTCCCACACATTGACGACACACTTGACCCCAACACCATTGACACACAAGTAACACAACTAACACAACTCATCAAACAAGCTCAAACACTTTTTGTACCCATCAAACACATTCCAACAAATCGCAAACCATTGCCCCCTCAAATCCTTGCCCTCATCCGAGTCAAACGCCGAATTTATCGCGAATTCGTGCAAACCAGATCTCCAGTCCTCAAAACTGTCTTTAACCGTCTCAATGCACAAATAAGACGTGACATCAACCAATTTCGTCTTGCCCACTGGTCAAACAGTTGTAGCTCCCTCGATTACCGAGACGGTAAAAAGTTTTGGGACAAATTCAATTCACTCACAGGCCGAAAATCTCACCCCATCCACCATTTGTCAGTCAACAACACCATTTTTAACACCCCACAAGACAAAGCAAATTGTTTTGCTGCTACCCTCCAAAACATCCACCAAGTCCCCAATGACCCACATTTCAACCAACACTTTTTTAACACAGTCACTAACAACACTCTCCGTTTCAGGCAAAACCTCCCCCGACTTGACTACGACGCTGACCTCGACCCAGACCCCGACCCAGACTTTCCACCCGACAACCCGGACTTGACCGCTCCAACCACCGACGACGAGATCAAAGCCCTCATTATCCGGCTGAAGAACTCGAAAGCCCCAGGACCAGACCAGATCAAACCCATTCTTCTCAAACATCTCCCTGACACAGCCATCACATCCATCACCACAATTTACAATTCTTGCTTCAATTCCGGTCACTTTCCAACCCCATGGAAAGAAGCCACCACCATCATGATTCCCAAGCCCAACAAAGACCCCAACAACCCACTTTCTTATCGTCCCATCTCTCTCCTCAACATTCTGGGAAAAATCTTCGAAACAATTCTTGCCTCTCGTCTCCGACACACTCTCGAAGAAAACAACCTACTGCCCCCTGAACAATTCGGTTTTCGCCCCCATCGCTCCACTTCCGACCCCACTTTCGAACTCTTCACCGACTCAACCCGGAGTGCCAATCTCGGCCAGTGCACACTAGCCGTCTTCTTGGACGTCGAACGTGCATTTGACCGTGTTTGGCACGATGGTCTCATCCAAAAATTTCTTTCCCACAACATCAACCTCAACTTCATCAAATTAATCGACTCTTTTCTCTCAAACCGCTCCTGCAAAGTCAAAGTCCAAAATTCCTTTTCTTATCCCGTCCCCCTTCTCTCCGGGGTCCCTCAAGGCTCCGTTCTGTCGCCCATTCTTTACATTTTTTACAGTTCTGATTTTCCTGTTTCAGATCTTCACCAGACCAAAACCCGCTTCTTCGCCGACGACACCGCCCTCTGGACATCCCGGACCACCCGGACCACAAGCTCCATCAGACTGGCATTCCGCTCGCAATGGTTCAAATGATCAGATCGTTTCTCGAGGGACGCCGTTTCCAGGTGAGAATCAATAACTCTGTTTCAGATCCCCAGGACCTGGAAGCCGGAGTCCCTCAGGGCTCCGTTCTTTCACCCCTTCTTTACTCCATTTTCACCCACGACATCCCAAAAACTGACCGTACGACACTGGCAATATACGCAGATGACACAGCGATTCTCACCAGATCGAAGCAACCCTACATGGCTACCCGCTACTTGCAGGAGTCTGTGGAACGCATCGAAAACTGGTGTCGCAGGTGGCTCATAAACGTCAACCCCGACAAAAGCCGAGCGCTTTTGTTGGCACGGCGTAGAGTCAACCCTGATGGGTTTGTTCGAATGTTCAACGCGGATATTCCCTGGTCTGACCAGGTCAAATATCTCGGGGTCATTCTGGACAAAAAACTCTCCTTCGGCCCACATCTTGACTACGCACTCGCGAAGGGCAAGATGGCCACGGGAATGCTGAGATCTCTCGTATGTCGGCGGAGCGCGTTGTCAATTGACAACAAGCTCTTGTTGTACAAATCAGTGATCCGACCTACCATGACTTATGCTTCTGTAGCTTGGGCGTTCGCGCCCTGTAAGACTCGGATGCATAAGTTACAAATTTTCCAAAACAAATTTCTCCGTCAAGCATTCAACGCCCCGTGGTTTGTTCGCAACAACCAATTGCACCGAGAGGCGAAGATGCCGACGATGGAGGAATTCTTCCGTGAGACCGCCGAGCGAGCCTTTTCGAAGGCGGAAGCCCACCCGAACCCCCTGGTCCGAGAGGCCGTTGACTACGACGAAAACGGTCCGTCCAGATGCAAGAGGCCAAGGATGGCTCTCTTGTGATCGAAAAATGCCTTCTCACTCAGATCTTCCGAATCTGGTAAACATCAAATGTCATTGCCACATTTATCTGTCGCAGCTCTTTTTAGATTCCATCAAATGGATCACTTCGGGGGAATCCCCGGAGCGCCCTCTTCTTTTCTTCTGGCGCCATGCAAACCGGCATGGCTGCCCAGCGTGCGTTCAGGGATGAAGGACCAATGGTTCCGATCCCTAAGGTGACGCGAGGGGTTTTAGTGGGTATTGTCGGCTTGCACATTTACCGACCGAGTCCCACATAACCAGACCTAGTCTGGTATGCGTAAAAGCATTTCCCCTCTCCAAAAAAAAAAAAAAAAAAAAAAAAAAAAGTGCACCATGATTTTAGCTTGAACTTTCAAGTTGACAGGTATATTTTGTGTTCGTTGTGCGTATTACAGTTCGTTTGTGTCGTGTTTTTTTTTTCTTTATTAAGATTAGAAATATTAAAAAATATGCCACCAAAGACAAGCGGTAAAGCAGCGAAAAAGGCTGGAAAAGCTCAAAAGAATATTTCGAAGAGCGACAAGAAAAAGAAGCGCAGGAGGAAGGAAAGCTATGCAATCTATATTTATAAGGTATTGAAGCAAGTACACCCCGATACCGGTATTTCGAGCAAGGCGATGAGCATCATGAACAGTTTCGTTAATGATATCTTTGAACGGATCGCCGCTGAAGCTTCTCGTCTTGCGCATTACAACAAGCGTTCGACGATTACGAGCCGGGAAATTCAAACAGCGGTTCGTCTCTTGTTGCCTGGTGAATTGGCAAAGCACGCAGTCTCTGAAGGTACCAAAGCCGTCACCAAATACACAAGTTCAAAATAGAGAAGTTTTTTCTTTCATCGTTTAAAAAGAAGAAAAAAATGAAATCGGTTCTTTTCAGAACCACAATTAACATTTAAAAGTAAATAAAATTTGTTTCATTAAGTAAAAAATAAATCTAATGACCGACCACTCAAATCTAGATTTTTTTTTATCAATCGAAGCTCTTTTTAAATTAAATTTAAAATGAAACAGCAAAAACAAATTACATCGGTAAAAGTGCGACGCAAAAGAAATCAAGAAATAGCAGGAAAGTAACATCTCGGATTAATCAAATTCTTAACTCTCTTTAGTGTTTCTTCTATATGTCTTAATTTCATTTTTTTTAGTTATTACATTACAAACAATACTACATATTCTGATACGAATTCAATTTCACCTGAGGAATCGGAACCATTGGTTCTTCATTCCTGAACGCACCCTGGGCAGCCATGCCATGCCGTGTTGCCTTAGAAAAAAAAGAAGACGGCGCTCCGGGTTTTCCCCCGAAGTTATCCATTTGATGGAATCTGAAAGGAGCAGCGACGAACTCTTAAATTAGAAATTTAAAAAATATTTATAACATTCTCTCGTTTGTACATCCTTTTTAGTTTAATATTTAGTATTATATTTGGGTGCATAATTAAGACGCGGATTTCTTAAAATAAGTATAAGTTGTTGTGCTGTCATTTATAATTATTACATATTATAATGTCTATATTAGCAACGTAAGGTTGACGTTTCTCCAAAACTGTCACTTTGTCGCTTTAAAGCGACATAACTGAAAAAAACGCTTGTTCTCCCATTTTGTTTATTTTTTATTATTATTATTATTTTTTTTTTTTTGAAATCAAATGTCCAGTGATTTTTGTAACTAGCTATAGTTACTAGTAACAACGAGTAAACAGAAAATAAATAATTGCCAATTTTAATAAATTGTTACATGGTTTTGTTCTGAATATTATGGTATATTGTTAATACTTGGAGATTCAGAAAAAGTTTTGTGTATGTGTGTTGCGAGCGCAAATTTATATTGTCGATTTTGAGAAAATGCTTCAATCGACAAAGGTACAACTTTGCGCTATTAATAGGTACACTAATAGTTATTATTAATAATTATAAAAAATAAATAGATCAATAGTACTTTCCTCAAAGAAATTAACTAACAATTTATTATAATAAACAAATCTTTTATAGTAGATATCTACCCTAAATGTTTGTTATAAATTCGATTTATAAAACTATATACAAGAGTGGAATGATTAATTTATGGCCTCACATAGAAAACAATAATTTAGCAAAACAATTTTTTGATTACTTTTTACTATAACTACCTTTTTATTACATACACTTGGTTAATCGGGGTTTGGAATCCCATCCATGTGGGTCAATTCTGGTAACTTTTTAAACCAAGTTTTTTAGAGCTGTGATATCTTGAAAATTTTCGTTATATTTTTTCCAGTGTATTTTTTTCTTAAATTGGAAAATAGACTAAAATTTACTTTTTTTAAATTGTCGTATAAAATCTAAAGAATTGCGCTAAAACAGCTCCTTACATTGTTCAGTTTTCGTTTTTCCGGCGAGCTTCTGTGCTCAGAAAATGTGTTTTTGTCAATTTTTTCCCATACCCAAAACTTGATCAAAGATATAATGTGTTTGCTATTTTAAAATTATTAATGCTTGAACTATCTCAGACAACTATTATTTCTAATCTTCCAATATCTTTTTATGACATTTCTACAGGAGAAGCATTCTTAGATTTTCTTGAACTTGATGCATTCTTAAGATTTGTATGGTTTTTTTAAATGTCCAAAATACACTTTCAACCATACTAGGCAATGAAAAAGGTATATCTAATGTATAGAATCTAAGCCACCCATCTCAGCCACTTGACCTGACCTGACCTGACCATACCGTCAGGAGTGAAAGCTTATTCTTTTTCTCCAGGAATTAGCGCCTCCGTTCTTAGATCGTGCACGCTGGTTCCCAAGACATCTTCTGGCCGCCTCCTACGGCAGATGATCTAGGTCCCTCAGCGGGCATTTTTCTACGTCTTTTCGTTTACGAAGAATCAGAGCTTTTCGAACATTGATTTCTTCCTTCTTCCCCCATTTTCTTAGTTTTATAAATCTCCTCTGTAAATTTCTGTACTGTTCTCCAATGCTCATTGTTCTCGAGCATTTTTTCAACTAGATTATCATGTATAAGTTTATTACTTATTTGTAATTCCCACTTCTATCGAATGGCATCGCGTTGATAAAACACATGTTTTCGAAAAACACATGTTCGGCTGTATCTTCCTCGTTGCAGTATACACAGCGGTCATCATCTGCTCGATGCATACGGTGTAGATATGACAGAAAAGCCTTATGTCCTATTAAAAACTGTATTAGGTAGTAATTTACCTGTCTCACAGGTTTTCTCCTTTCCATCTACCGACTTATGTTCGAGATAAGACGATGCGATGCGTCCATTTTCTTTTGGAACTGTTGTCCCATCTGGCTTGCCATGCCGTGATAGATTGCTCTATCACTTTATGCTTGTTGCCTGTTCTATCAAGTACCTTCCTACTGTCTTTAATTTGAAAGGCGATAGAAGCCAGAAGCGACCTCTGCTATTATCTGAGGGGAAATGCTTTTACGCATACCAGACTAGGTCTGGTTATGTGGGACTCGGTCGGTAAATGTGCAAGCCGACAATACCCACTAAAACCCCTCGCGTCACCTTAGGGATCGGAACCATTGGTCCTTCATACCTGAACGCACGCTGGGTAGCCATGCCGGTTTGCATGGCGCCAGAAGAAAAGAAGAGGGCGCTCCGGGGATTCCCCCGAAGTGATCCATTTGATGGAATCTGAAAAGAGCTGCGACAGATAAATGTGGCAATGACATTTGATGCTTACCAGATTCGGAAGATCTGAGTGAGAAGGCATTTTTCGATCACAAGAGAGCCATCCTTGGCCTCTTGCATCTGGACGGACCGTTTTCGTCGTAGTCAACGGCCTCTCGCACCAGGGGGTTCGGGTGGGCTTCCGCCTTCGAAAAGGCTCGCTCGGCGGTCTCACGGAAGAATTCCTCCATCGTCGGCATCTTCGCCTCTCGGTGCAATTGGTTGTTGCGAACAAACCACGGGGCGTTGAATGCTTGACGGAGAAATTTGTTTTGGAAAGTTTGTAACTTATGCATCCGAGTCTTACAGGGCGCGAACGCCCAAGCCACAGAAGCATAAGTCATGGTAGGTCGGATCACTGATTTGTACAACAAGAGCTTGTTGTCAATTGACAACGCGCTCCGCCGACATACGAGAGATCTCAGCATTCCCGTGGCTATCTTACCCTTCGCGAGTGCGTAGTCAAGATGTGGGCCGAAGGAGTTTCCTCTGCACACTTATAAGTTTTTGCTTATATTTCTTCATTTTCAATACCCCTCTCTAATACCCGACCCGACCCGACTCGACTCGACTCGACTCGACCCGACCCGACCCGACCCGACCCGACCCGACCCGACTTGACCCGACCCGACCCGACCTGATCTGACCTGACCTAACCTGACTTTATCTTCTTAACTCTATACTTGTACTTGTACAATTATACTCAAACCTTAAACAGATAAATAAAATAATATCTTACTATGATAATTACGTTTAGTCATAGGTATACAGATAGGGAATCAAAAGCTTTGTTCACGATAGCGATCGATGAGCTTGTTCTGGCATTAATTGCATGCACAGTACATATGAGAAAAAAACCTGAACTTTTAGTTACAGGCCGTCGTTCACGGTCGAGAATATAACCTAGATACCGGATCAGTTCAGAACCAGTCCAAACGATCTTCATGTTCATTCGATCAAAGATTTTTAGTTCTAGACTTGCGCAGTTGACGAAAGCGGTTTTGTCTTTGTTACTCTCGTGTTTTGGTGCTTTACTGTCTATTTTATTATTGAGATTTATTTAATATATTACTAAATCGAAATTATTTGTAAAATAACTTTTGTGAATGTGAAAATGAGTAGTTTTTTACATTTTACACTTTTTTGTACCAATGTTTCTCTTTTATAAATGTGTGATAATTTTTTGCGGTTTTCCGATTTTTAAACATTTACTGCATACTTGACAACGGTATATTATTGTTTGTGGTAAACGATAATCCATAGCTGGTTCAGAACCGCACATGCGCTTTAAATGAGTCTTGGACTAATTTAGGATTAGTCCTAAATATCCTACGCAAACAAAGCTAATATTATTAGTACAGAAGCTTTAATATTGGAAAGTAAAAACAAAACAAAAAAATAAATGTAATAGAATTAATAATAACTGATTAAAACAAAAAAAAAGTATTTATATTAAATACTTAATATACTTCCAAATGAAAAATAGTCAAAAAATGACAATTTTATGACAATGCTTAAAATGTTAGTTGCCTGATCTAGAAAATTTACGCATCTTTATTAGCTATAATATCTACAGATAAAGAAAACCATGTTTACTAATTTTTAAAACAATAATGAATTTGTATAAATCTATCTTATTCAAACAAATATTTCTCGATTTTTTAATAAACTTATTTATTAATTATCCTCTTCAATTTTAAAGTAACTCGGTGGCGTTCTGTAATGACTATTTCAATTTTTGTTAATAAAATAAAAATTTGTAACAAATATTATTTTTTTAAATATCTTCAAATTAACACTATAAATATTTTTTATAAAAAACATATTTGTTTCATCAAAAGTTGTAAATTTTTTATTGATTCAATAAAGTCTACAATACTTACTCGGTTTATGAATTAAGTAGATCAGCAGACAAATGATCTAATATTTATAAACATTTGGCAACATTTTAATTAACTTCTTTGACGTTGTGTGCTTAAGAATTAAAAAAAACCAGATTAAACTTAAACTATCTATATCTAGTAAACTTAAACTACTTAATCTATCAATCTGTCTTTCTATCATATTTAAAATTTTCATTTTGTATATGACTTTTTTTACTTCAAATCACAAAAAAAAACAGTTAGAAACACGTTTGTGCTTAACCAAAACATTACATACTTTTTTTTAATCTAAATGCAAAATAGATTATGATACGCCACGTAAAACGTTTCGAGAATTTAATCTTAGTTATTGTTGAAACATGCAATCAAATATTCGGTTCATATATCAAAAATCATCCAAATTAGTAAAAATAGATTTCTACCAAATTTCTATCTAATTGCGTAGGCAAATAAATAAAAATATTTTAGTGATAATTTTTAAATTATCTTCCAAGTTATAATTATTTTTATTTTATACGCGCGCGCCATTGTCGACATCGAAGGAAAGAGTTTCCTATTATCTAGGTATTATTAATTTATTAAAAAGTACCAATTTATTACTGAGTGCAAGAGAGAGAGAGAAAGAGACAAACAGACATTAGGTATATCTGTTTTAGTAGAATTTACAATTTGTGAAGTGTCACTTGAAAAAAAGCATCTCATATAAACGAAAGAAGTAAACTACATTGTCATCTGTTGTTGTTGTTGTTGTTGTTGTTGTTGTTGTTGTTGTTGTTGTTGTTGTTGTTCTTTTCTATAATAATTTTGGTTCCAAGTTGAATTTTGGTTTTTACTTTAGGTAAAGAAAAACAAAACAGTAAGATGCAAACAAATAAAACCAAAGTATATTTTAACGTGTATAGGTTGGTAACTAACTACCTACATATTCTTCACTATAACACATTTTTGTGTTTGTGTAAAGTGACAGAATTTGTATTACGTAGGTGGATAGAACTAACTATTGAAATTGAAATTGAAATACAAAATTGATAAGTTTAAAAATAGTTTTCAGTGAATGTTGCTAATAGTTAGAACGTATAGATGACAACGCATTGCAACGAAACGAATCAAATTTGTTTCTATTTAGAAATGCATTTTATTTATAAAATAGAGTATTGTACAATAATGAAACATCGGTAAAGTTATAAGTATACTAAAACAACAAATATTAATAAAATAAACGTTTTTATTGTGACATTTTCTATCATACAACAGTTTACATCAAACGTTTGCATCTTCGAATGTTTTTTGAGATTTCGTTGTTTTTATCAAGACCAAAGTATAGAAAAAACTTTTAGAAAACATAAACAACTATTTTTTTTTTAATGTTTGCATTCAATGTACCCTAATGACTCCTGGGGCCCGTCATCTTCCAAAAAGTTCCGGTTTCGTAGTTGGTTTCGTTTCGTGCATCGACTGTTTTGAAAGAATTTTTCCGCACAAAAACAAAAGTATTTAAAAAAATTCTTATTGGCATTCGGTAGAGGATAGATTAGACTTTCGACAGACCAAAGACCAACTTTTCACGTTTACCCAGTAAGTATCTGTCGACGACGTCGCAGTTTGATGTTCTCTTTAACCGCGAATAAGTCGTCGGTACGGCGAGCGTCTGTAAGGACGTCACTAGGTCCTGAGAATAGTCGTTTCGTTGATATAAATTTCAGAATATATAGGAAAAATCTTTTTTTCAAAATTGGTTTTGTCGTCGGCTCGAAAACATTGACGATCGTCAAAAAGGAACGATGTCATCACGCCAAAGTCTAGTGTGAGGCCCCGATAATTTTAATGTTGGCGAGCGTGGTGTTTGTTTAGTCCGCGGTCGGGTTTATTTTCTAGGCAATAAAAACTTAGTCGTGGCGCGAAAATATCTTTAGTTTGAGCGCTCGTGTATTCGAATTGTGTTGGTTGGTTCGTTTAGGTTTATATTTACCTACTATATACTACCTATCAAGTATATATCTATTCTGCTGTCATAATAATAATACGAGAATACGAGAAAAAAATGGCAGACGTAGAAAATCAATCCGCATCGGCTAATGCTGCTGCTTCGACGACTTCACCTCAAGTTCATCATCATGCTAAAAAGGAGAAGAAAGCAAAAAATCCTAGAGCCAAACCTTCTCATCCTCCCACTTCCGAGATGGTCAATAACGCTATTAAGGGTTTAAAGGAACGTGGTGGTTCTTCTCTTCAAGCTATAAAAAAATTCGTCGCCGCCAATTACAAGGTAGATGCCGAGAAAGTTGCACCATTTATCAAGAAGTATCTAAAAGGCGCCGTCGCTTCTGGTTCTTTGGTTCAGACGAAAGGTAAGGGAGCTTCTGGATCGTTTAAACTTGCTTCCTCGTCCGCCTCCGGTGGTGGTGCAAAGGCCAGAGCTGCTGCTGCTGCTTCTGCTGCTAGAGCTGCTGCCGCCGCGGCAGCCGCTGCTACTGGCGAAAGAAAGAAAAAATCCTCAGCAGTTTCAAAAGTTAAAAAAAACACTGGAAAACGTTCCGCCGTTTCGGCACCAAAAACCGGTAAGAAACCATCTTCGCCAAAAGCGAAAAAAGTCGCAGCCGAAAAGAAGAGCGTAGCCGTCTTGAAAGCAAAAAAGGCCGCTTCTGTCGGCGCTGAGAAGAAAACAACCGCTGCTTCCTCTACAGGTAGAGCTGTTGCGGCAACAGCTTCATCAAAGCCGAAATCACCTTCGAAAGCAAAGAAATCAAATAAGGCCGGTCCAACGAAGAAACCTAAGGCACCGAAACCAAAAAGCGCCAAGGCTATATCTGCTAAAGCGAAGAAATCTCCTGCTTCTCCTAAAAGAAAGAAGTGAGCTATGGCAATAATCTCATTTGTCGTCGTCTTCGTCGTCGTCGACTACGAACCGATGATGATGATAATGATGATGATGATGATGGTGGTGACGTCCTGGATTATCGACTGTTTAAGGCCGTCGAGGGCATACATAAATGGCCCTTTTCAGGGCCACAAATTAATTTCTATACAAATAAAAAAAAGTTTTCACACCTATCTGCATATACCTAAATCGAAATATAATTATTAATTTATACAAACAAACAAACGATAATGTCTGTAGGGTGTCGGCGCTAAAAACGCATTATCCCTCCTCACCTACCTAACCACTTTTATGACTTTATTCGATATTTAACTTTACTCATTTTTATGGTACCTACTTAAATAAATTAAATTCTTTTGATGCCGCCGCCGTTCTTGAAGTACCGATCAATTAAAACGATTTGTTTACCTACCCTTAACCAGAGCGAACAATCATAAATAAAAGCATCATTGTTTTTATTGTTTGACAGAGTTTAAAATTCATTATGATCCGCGTACTATTACTTTAATTACTGTCAATATTGCGAAACATTTTCATTTGTAAACAATTTTGTGGTTCTGAAAAGAACCGTTTTTTTTTTTGTTTATTTTTTCATTTTAAGCTCGTTCTCCTCGAATACGTCTTGCCAGTTGGATGTCTTTAGGCATGATGGTGACGCGTTTTGCATGGATGGCACATAAATTTGTATCTTCAAAAAGTCCGACAAGATACGCTTCACTCGCTTCTTGGAGTGCCATAACGGCAGAACTTTGGAAACGAAGATCGGTCTTGAAATCCTGGGCTATTTCCCTGACCAAGCGTTGGAAGGGCAATTTACGAATCAACAGTTCGGTGCTTTTCTGATAACGACGAATTTCACGCAGTGCCACTGTACCGGGCCTGTAGCGATGAGGTTTTTTCACTCCTCCAGTGGCGGGTGCGCTTTTTCTTGCTGCCTTAGTGGCAAGCTGTTTTCGTGGAGCTTTTCCACCGGTCGATTTACGAGCAGTTTGTTTGGTACGGGCCATTTTTTTGACTACTTCTTTATCCCTCAACTACACATACACACACATAAACACCTACGTACGTCACTAACAACGGCGACGGTTCATATGACCCTGCAACAAAATTTTTCGCCGTATTTTATTAACTAGGGTGACACTATGCGTTATCTGATTGGTCAAAAAAGTAACTTAAGAGGCGGAGCGAAACTAAACTATAAAATGAGTTGACTAATCTGGCGAGCAGGTAGTTGTTTTCGACGAAGCAGTCAAATCTGTGTCGTTTTCTTTTGTGAAACAAAGCTTAATTTGAATCAATAATCATTCAAAATGACCGGTCGTGGCAAAGGTGGAAAGGGATTGGGAAAAGGTGGAGCAAAACGTCATCGTAAAGTTTTACGTGATAACATCCAGGGCATCACGAAGCCCGCGATCAGAAGATTGGCACGTCGTGGAGGAGTGAAACGTATCTCCGGTCTCATTTACGAAGAAACCAGAGGTGTCCTGAAGGTATTCCTCGAAAACGTCATTCGTGATGCCGTCACCTACACCGAACACGCAAAACGTAAAACCGTCACCGCCATGGATGTCGTTTACGCTTTGAAGCGTCAAGGGCGTACACTTTACGGTTTTGGCGGTTAAGTTTTTTTTATAACCTATGTTTTATCTATGAGACTACGAGGCGACGACAATACCGGTATACCAGCATTGTTTGGTTTTTATGTTTCTTCCTCATCGTTAGTTACATCAATCTACTCTCTACTATTCATCGCATTTTAATTTTCGACGAAAAAAAACGGTTCTTTTCAGAACCACAAAAATATTTCTAAACAAATGAAAAAAGTACGTATCACAAGGCTCTCAGTTAAACCACCAGTATAATAAATGTTTGATTTCCAAACTGTTTTTATATTTCTAGGAAATGTAACAAATAAAGTTGTGTGGTTTTTATGACTTTGTTGTTTAATCAATCGTATGCTTTTCCTTAAAGGGATGAATTTTGACTTTTCAGAGATAAATAATAATTACCACTAAAGAAAGAAAACATCAAAGCCTAACCGATATACATGGATTAGCTAGCCCCCCACCGGCGCGGCGTGTAGCTCGCCGTCTAGGAGAGGCAATAAAAATTTACCTGCTTTTAAACTATTAAGAAAATAAAACATCTTGAGTGCTCTTTTTTTTTTAAATCGTGCAATAAATTTTTGCCAAGTTTTATGTAACTTTAAGTAGGTATGTTTATTTACTCTTTAAAAAAAGTTTGTGATTCTTTTTTTTATTTGTTAAAAAAATGATGGCCCTGAGAAGGGCCGATATTATTATTTTTTTGTAGCTTGCTGCTTCTCACAGCAACTAGAGAGACAACAGTTAGCTGTTTATGGTTTCTTTTCGGTTTTTTTCGGCAAAAGGACCGCCTGGATGTTGGGTAAAACACCACCTTGAGCGATTGTCACACCGGAAAGGAGCTTGTTTAATTCTTCGTCATTTCTGATGGCCAATTGAAGATGACGTGGAATAATACGAGTTTTTTTGTTGTCACGAGCAGCATTTCCAGCCAATTCAAGAACTTCAGCGGCAAGATATTCCATCACAGCCGCCAAATAAACTGGAGCACCGGCACCGACTCGTTCGGCGTAATTACCTTTACGAAGTAAACGATGTATTCTTCCAACAGGAAACTGAAGACCGGCCCTGCTCGAACGAGACTTGGCTTTTCCTTTTACCTTTCCTCCTTTTCCACGTCCAGACATGTTGATATGATGGTGGTTTTCGTAGTTTATGGAAAAGTCAAAATAAACTATAAGAATATGCTGCGCGTATAACTTGTATGCTACTACTGCGACTGCGAATGACTAAAGTTGCGTTTCTGGCTTCGTATTTATACGGTTACTTATAGAGAAGTCGTATTTCTGACTGGATGATTATACTAAAAGGTGGGGTCTTGATTCGGAGTAAATTCGTATATAAAACATTTTTAACAAGTAGTGCACCATGATTCTTCTGACAAAGCCTCGGAAGCCGGCTCGACATCAACCGTCACCGGTTTTTCAGCGCATTCGCTGAAATCCGGGGAATCCGACTTCATGGAAACCGAGGGTTTCAGTCCAGTGAAAACTGGAAAGAAGCGCCCGGCGCCATCTCGGAGCCCCCAGTCCATTGAGACTCAAAACAAGTTTTTGAGTCTCTCCGAAGAGGAGGAATCGGAAGACTCCGAGGCCCCCCTTGACGGCGAACCCCCTTTGCAAGGGGAAAAGCGCAAGAAGAAGAAGAAGAAAAGCTCTTCTTCTTCGAAGCAGAGCTTCACGCAGGCGGCCCCCTCATGGTCCGCCATCGCGGCAGGCCACCCCTCCGACAGCCC
>NW_026986711.1:0-22079 GCF_031307605.1 Tribolium castaneum
ATTGATTTTATGCATGGTCAAACTGTAACGCTAATTAGTGCCTAAAATAATTTCCCAAATGAAAAAATCACTCGGTTCCATCAATATTAATAATTGATATTTATACATGCGTGTTTCCATGTATCAAAGTTTGCAAATGTTTGTGATCATTCGACGAGTTGTGGCAAAGTTAAACAATATATTAACCCGAGTTTAATAGGACGGGTTAAGGTAAAGTTTGGATTTATACCCATTTACCATATAAAACTTTAATAAAGTGCTATTATTTATTTGTAAGCGTGGGGCGTGAGCGGAACAGCTGGTGATATGTGGAAAGTCTAAATGTAGCAATGCACAAGCTCTCCTCGAATCGAACTTCGTCGCTTTTGCAAATTGAATTATTGTCGAAATAAAATAGTAGAACTGGGATTCCGAACTGGCAATGAAGAAGGCACTCAGTCGCCATCCAATATTCACAAATGGTATTTATTTTCTTATACAAGTAGAGCGATATTACGTTACTGAAATACGGTTTTCCGAAATTTCATTTTAACAGTTCGAGTGCAAATGGCGCCTTTGCACTTCCCACTAAACAACTAATTTCACTCATCGACCCGAGAATAACCCTTCACCCGTAATGTCCTCGAAAAATCACTCGTTAATATTTAAGCAGCTACATAAAGTTAAACACCGACTAAAAGTAAAACAAGACGAAACAACTTGTTCATAAAAGCTTAGGAAAAATTTATAGCGCGACATATAACCTTTCATTAAAGAAAAACATAACTCTTCTCCGGGCCGTATGCGTCGGGGCGACCACACTTAATTTTTTAACATGTTCATGCCAAATCAGAAATTTTAAAAAGCTCACGTGACCTTCACCGCCCATTCTTGACACACCATTTCATACCCGCCTTCCTACTCTAATTAGTCTCTGCGATGACTAATGACTACCTTATGTCAACACTCAAGTGATCAATTTTAAAGTGTAATACAATACCAGCTGTAAAAATTACACCGTATGACATAATAAAGCTTCTCCGAACAGTTCGCCGATTAATCATTAGCACATCAAATTTAACAAATTTTTAATTAAATGGGGAAGTGCGTGACGTTGCATTTATGCAAAAATTTTACTTGAAATTTTCATTTATTAAAACGTGTTGATGTAGAAAAGGGTATTCGTAAAAGTTTTATTAACTTGTAAACTTAACTCATACAAAGTAGAATTTGCAATAAACTTCATAAAACTTAGATATGAAGTCTCGTTAAGTATAAATGTAACTAACAAATGTACTAAATAACCTGAATCATTTAATTTAGCTCCTATACAAGAAGGTCTCGGATGGCCAGAAATAAAACGTATTTTTTCCTGTATCGGTTCCCTGATTTTTGTCACTTGGATTAAATACAAATTCCTCGGTAGGCCTTTTATCAGTGATGAAAAAAGGCACTTGTTGAGGTTAGCCGTTACGCTATTAGGAATTCTTCCTTTGAAGGTTGATCTGGAACTAGAGTAGATAGAGATAGCCGGTTCAAAAACCACCTCCACCTCCCTCTACTGCGCATGTGTGAAAATTGTGTCAGTCAGCCGCAGACGCAAGCGCGTAATCGCAGCTCGCTGGCCTGCGACCAGCTGGTCAGCCGGCCTGCGGCCGACTGACGCCATTTGTGATGATGCAAATATATTTATGTAGTATAATAATAATAATAATAATAATAATCGTCGCCATCTTGGAAGTTTGAAAGTCGGCGGCGGTCATTTTTGTTTAATGGTAAATTGGCGCCAAATTTAAATTATTTCAAAATTAATATTTGAAATTAGTCGGCCATGTTTGTTTGTTAAAAAAAATGGCGCCAAAATTTTAATTTATTTAAAAATTAATATTGGGTGTAATGTTGGTAGCGCCGATGTCGTCACAAATTCCGCCTAAATTCTCACGTTAGATGGCGCCACGGTCTGCAAACTTTTCGCTAGATGGCGCTGCCGTCAGCGCAGCCGTCAATCAAAGATGGCGCTGGCCTCCATTTTTTTTTTTAAACACACCCCCCGCCCGTTTGCGAATATGCAACCAAGAAAACAAGTAGTAGTAGTAGTAGTAGCTTTTTGGGGTTGTGAAATTTTTGGTTTTTGGGGTTGTGAAATTTTGAATATATGATTTTTGAAATGTGCAATTGTGAATACATGAAGTATATATACAATACATGCTGTATTGAGTTAAGCAAAATATTAGAAAATCATCGCGCTTGTCACTAATAACTAATAAAGGAAAGTCATTATTTTATCGATAAGGAAAAAAAACCTAGTATATGTAGTTTTTTATTTTTGTAATGTTGTTTGCCTAACTTGTCTGTTGCGCACCAAGTTTATTTTGTTATTTGTTTAAAATATAATGCAAAAAAAGTTGTTGTTGTTGTTGTTCCTTCCATGGGGAGTCGAACCTCAGGTAGGTAGAGTGGATAGTGCTGTCTATTTTGGAAACCTGAAACAAATTCACATAAGCTATTTGGTTAATGGATAATAATAAAAACAATAAATTACTTTAATTGTTTATTACATCTAAATATAAGTACATACATACATACATATTATAATACATAAACATTATAATACAATAACTACAATACAAATTAAATATTATTCCTGAGTTTGAGGAAGAATATTTTTATGACCCCAAGATAATGTTCTACCTTCAGAATTGTTTAAGATGTAACGTTTATCATCTTTGAAAGATAAAGCAATTTTTTTCTTTAATTCTGTGTAAATGTTATGAAGCTTCGAACGAAAGATATTCATTTCTTTAATAATTTCAGTGTTTGGAACAGTAACTGCGTTTTGGTAGTCAATTTTATGTAATTCACTTGTAATTACATTGTGTTTAATACCCTTAGCTTTTTTAGATAATTCACCTTCAACATCCACACAATATGCTTTAGCACCTGTTCCTAAAAATTCTGATATTACACGTCCTTTATATTCATCTTTCATCTTCCCGATGACAGAAGACGATACAGGTATTCCATGAATATTTTCTGCTTTATAATTTGAAGTATCAAAACGCTCTATATTAGATTTAATATCATCATAAATATTTTCACAAAAAATTTCAATTACTAAACTATCAGTATCGGTATACAAAAGCGTTGCATTGTTACCGTATTTAAGTTTTATGAAATTATAATAAAAATCATACATAATAGTTTTACTGATATCTAGAATAGTAAAACCTACATACAGAGGTTTATTGTAGAAAACTTTTTCGTTCTCTAATTGAATAGCTACAAAATTTGGTGTAAAGATAGATGAATTTTTAAAATTTGGTCGTGCAATTAAACTTTCAGCACCTGGTTTTCTACCTATATTATTCCATGATGTTACCAATTTCACGTTTACTCTTTTATCAATTGATTCCATGGTTTTACCAAAAACTGAATTATTCATTAATTTAAATACATCTTTTTCTAACGCGTTTTTTGATTTGTTACGCATTTCTGTATTTAAATCAATATATGTTTTCAACCATGGTGATTGATTAAAACTTAAAACACGGTGAATATTAATTAATTTTAAACCACCTTGTATAGCTTGTCTTAAATTTCGATAATGTAAAACATAGTGTACTTTATTGTTCAAGGTTGCGCAAAGTTTCTCAGTTTTACTAGAGGGAGGAATAAATTTTTCAGGACAAAATGGTAAATCGTTGTGAAGATTATGTAATTCAGAAGGATATTCTAAATCAACTTCGAATATATAACCTACATCAGCGTTATCTGTCAAATTGAGAATTAGGTTATCATTGAATTCATTAGGATCTTCCCATCGAAAACCGCTATAAGGTAAATATTCAGACATTGCTGCTCCATACAAGTTGGTTGCATCAAGGTACATTATAAAAGAAGTTGGTTTAGAAGGATCATGATTTGATAAAAACTTATTATTTGCTACTGCTTTACGTTTTGAACATTGACAAAGTCCTCCTCTAATAGATTTTCGAAAGAAATGTACCATGTCTATATCAGTTAACAATTCGAATTTAATTCCAGTCATTTTTAACATAGCATCCCAGCCTAATGAAGGTGCTGTTAAGTAATGAGCTGGATCTAGTTCATAAATTTTGAGACAAACCTTTCTGAAATTTTCAAAAATGTCTGTTAGTAACAAAACATCAGACTTTAAATAAATGTCGGAATAATCACCTAACGTTTTGCAATCAAATAGATTCCAGACTTCCTGTGCTCGCTCATAATCATGTTCACTGATATCAGTTTTATTAAGATTATCATAAAATTGTTGAATCAATGGTAAACTGGTATCATCTAACTTATTAAAACAATCCAAATATGAATATGGAAAAACACCTTTTTGTCTTATCAAATTAAATTGGTTATCGTCCGGAAAGTGTTTCCGAATGGTTAGACATTCATTAGAAGTTAAAGTCTGAGATAATTTATCTAATGAAAAAGAAAGGAAACGGAACGAATCTACGAATCTAAGCGTTATAAAAATATTGTCAACTGTATTTGTAGTCGTGTTCATGACCTTATCAACTAAAATTTTTTTTGAAAATGTAATATACTTTTCTTTAGTTTGAGCAATGCAATTAATGATGGTCTTTTCTGTTGCTAAAGCTTTAATAAATAAATGACTATCATAATTAGTTAAATTATGACAAAAAACAGGGATATATTTTGGAATCTTATAATTTAAATTACAAATAGAATGTGCAGGTCCTAAAAATTCACCTGTTAAGTGACAATGATTACGAACTCTATCACAATTTAGACTTCCGTAATCTGTTTTGAAAGGTTCTTTACATAAATGACAATGGGTAGATATTTGAAAAACCAATTCATCTAACGGAGTCATTTCAAGTGGTACGATATGTTTGAGGTGATCGTGATAAAGTCTATTTACATCATCTTGCAACCATTTCACAAAAATTTTAGGAGCATCTTTTCCTCGATAAGTCCGATAAATTGATAAATTATCATTATATGCACATTTTATGTAATATCCGAAACTATATGGTTCATGTAAATGTGTAACAATTGTACGGATATTATCGGCTGAATTATCATTGCGTAAAGGTTTTAAAATAGATTCAAAATCGAAATAAAATACAAAAGGAACTTTAAGAGATTTATCAAAATTTTGAAATGTTAATTCATTACCAGGCACTTCTTTACCAAATTTATTTATAATCAGATCAGAAGTTGGTAATGTAGTGACAACTTCATTACAAGCATACTTACGATGTTTAACTAATTTTTGTTCACTCGAAAAAAATAATAGACAACCGTTACATATAAATTTAGCATGATTATGTTTGGAAAGTTGTGAACTTATTAATCGAGAAATGTTGCTTATCAGACAGTAATGTTTGATCATTCTTTCATCGTCTACGATAAGTAATAAATTTACATGAATGTCTCGTTTCTTAGAAGTTAAATAAAAGGGACCTATAATATCTGATACCCATTTACCTTTTTCATGATCAAAACGCTGCTCTGTTCCATAGACATTTACACTAATATTATTAAGTGCTTCAAATTTAAAAATATCAGTTAATTTAACCGGAAATGAAATATCTGTAAAATCTAATTCCTCTTCAAACTCACGATAAGCATCAACTCGATGTCGATTAACATTTACTTCAGTTGAATGAAGGTGTGCCAAAACAGACCATTTGAAACATTCATTATCATCATTATGAATATTGATAACCGCTCTCCGCTTCGCTATGTCCTTCGGTAATGGTATATATGTTGATGCACGTAGTGGATTGAATTTGTTGATATTAAGTTCCAAAAACAAAATTTCCATTAAAATCCAACCTAAAAAATTTAATACAATAATATGTTTATAAATAAAATTGATATTACTTACCACTATCTTTTTCCAAGAATTCACTCATTTTGTTTTTTATGACGCCACATATTTCTTCCAGTTCTACCTTAATATTTGTCGATATTGAAATGATGATATTTTTAGTGTTGAATGATTTGATTTCGATAATGTCTTTAGAAGGTAAAATATATTTAGCAAAAAGTTCGAAATTAATTTTAAGTTGGTTAAATTCTCTCAGTTTTCTAGTTATTAAAGTGATAAGTTTATCTTGATTTCTTTCAAAAAAATTGCACACTTCCAAGTCATCTAGTTGTGAATTTTTCAATCGGTATGAGGTAATTCTTGATTTGAAGGCAACTTGATATTCTTCAACGAAATCATCATCATCATTAATTTTGGCGGAGATGACACTTTTATGTTTTAAAGAACGTAAATGGTTTAATCTGGATCCTCTGTAGTGACTATTGCATATTTCACAAAATTGATGAAATGAACATGATGGAGCGTTAGTAGTAACTTCTAAAAACAAAAACAAGTTATAATAATAATAATATAAAGAATATTTACAAAAATACCTTGTAAAGGTGTTCTAGTTGTCAGGCGGGCTTTTTTAGGAGTCATATCATCCGAATCCATTGAACACAATGATGAATTTGTAATATGACGCCTATAGTTATCAAATCTCGTAAATGACGTTTTACATCCGGTGCAAGTGAGTTTAGATAATTTATCACCTTAAAAATGCTCTTAATTAAAACAATTTCTATAACGTAAAATGTATTTACTTACTATGTTTTTTTACATGACGTGTTAAAGCATCTTTGCGAGTAAACTTGTTATCGCATTGAGAGCACTTGAACATGATTACTTTCATACACGGACAGTCGAAGTAGAAATGAATTAATCATTGATGCGATATGATTTTATATTCCATAAACTTTGCAACCGGATATTGTGGTTCCTTACGTAAAAATTCAAAAAATTCAAAATATAACTGATAAAAATTTAACGTTTTTAAGGAAAAAAACGTTAGACAGGAAATATGATAACAAAAATAATCAGAATGAATATTATTTTTTATTAGACATAAAACAAACTACATACTTAAACTAACAAAGTCATACACCTAAATAAATTTTTAATTGCAGTTTTTAAGCCAAACCTAACGCTATGAACATCATAAAAACGATCCAACATGTACAAACAATTCCAAACATTGCTAAAAAGGTAGGAACATGATTAAAACAATTTTTTATTGAAACTACATCATGATCATTAAGTATAAGTCTCTTCCAGTCAGTATCAATATAATTACTATTGGTAAAAACTAGTCTTAATTTAAAATATATTACAGAGTTTGCTATAGAAACATTTTCATATTTAAATATTTCTATTGCAGTATTGCTCAAATAACCCAGATTCATCTTCTTCCATTGGTAATCAACATCGTTGAAAAATAAACTTTTCCAGAGAGGAGACCATCTTGTGTTGTTAGGACTTTCACTAGTGAAGACGATGTACATATCTACAACATCTAACGGTTTTTGCACGTACAACACATTTTGTATAAGAGTAACAAACAAGATGAGTGATGAGTTCAAAAGAGGCATTACACTTGAAACGCAGTGGGTTGTTGTTGTTGTTGTTGTTGTTGTTGTTGTTGTTGTTGGCTTCCTGTATCATCTAAAATACACGAAACACAATTATTTATTGATGAAGGAGGACCATCAAACTGATCTTCGTCAAAACTGTTATAATAATGTTGTAAACATGGTAGATTCAGCTTTATATCATGATCTTGTTGATATGTTTCCGGTAATTTATGAAATATATCCATCAACTGGCACGGTCCTAATTTCAGTAGTTCCAGTTTCATTAGTAATCGAATATCGCTTATGGTTTTTTCAAAATGCAGCACTTTTTTTATAACAGGTTCTACACTCGTTGCCATCTTAAATGGAACTAAATTAGACGTTAAATAATTATATCGTATATATATTTCTTATTTATTAGGTAATATCTTTCATTTCAATCCAACTATTCTGATTATCTGGTAAACCTAACCATTTCACAAATAATTAAGTTCCTTTACGTCGAATCACTTTCTCAACTAAATAGACGTCAGGATATTGAGTTTTTGATAATTCCCAAATATAAAAAGCTCCTTTGATTGGTTGACCTTCTTTATCTTCTAGCAGAAATGTTACAGGATTGGTTAGATTAATCTTACTGATTTTAAAAATTTCCGTTGACCAATTGGGTGTATATCCTTTTTCAAATAACATCTTTTCTTTGCTAATTCTTACGAAATCTCCGACTTTAAATTTTTTTCTGTTTTTATCAACAATCTTTAGATGATCATATGCTGTTATGTCTCCTTGATTCGAAGCGTTTATCTCTGTGGGTTTCCTTCCTGTTGTTCGATGTATTGTAGTATTATAATTTTTGGTTATCTCTTGCAATTTATTTATCCATTTATGTGTCGCAAATAACGTAAAATATCGATAAATTTTGGATTTTAAAGTACGTATAACTCGTTCAGCAATTGCTGCTTTTTTAACGCTGTACGTACTATAGTGATTAATATTATAACGTCTCATCAAATCCTGAAAAGTGGTATTATAAAATTCCTTTCCTTGATCTGACTGTAAATTCTTTGGTATTCGTTCTTTTTCATTCTTCAGTATTGATTCCATAGCTCTGCTAACCTCATTAGCTGATTTCGATTTCAGTGGTCTGGTCCATAAAAATTTAGAAAAACAGTCGATTACGACTAAAATATATTTAAATCCATTATTATGATAAGATAAATTTTGCATTTCTGCTAAATCTACTTGCCATAAATCATCCAATCCTTTAATTATAGTACGTCTTCGTTTAAAATTCCTGCGTGCAGGTTTAAATATCTCGTTTACCAATTTTTGCTTTACATCACTAACTTGCTTTAGTCGAACCATTGCTTATTTACGGTACACTTCTCTACAATTTCCATGACGATCTGACATTTGACCTGGAGGACACTTGTTTTTATTATGAGGCATGGGTTCTATCTTTCACTATTTTCATATGAATCTGTTACTTTCCTTTTCTTTGATATAGGTACATTTTCAAGTTGATCTGTATCACCTGCTTTAGAACGTTTGGAAATGGTTTCTGGTTTTATCTTAATACTATCGATTCCTTCAAAGCGTTCTTCAAGTTTTTTTATTCGTCTGGTTATCTCATTTGAATTATTCATAAATTTTTTCCACTTGTTATCGATTTCATAATTTATACTTAAATGTTTGTTATGCAATTCTGATTCAATCGTGTGAGGAATTGTAGCAATTATATTATCAATTTTTTCATCAAGTATTTTGTACTTAACATTCATGGTTAAGTTTAACTGATTAAATTTATCCATCCATATAGCATCTGCTTTATGAACATTATTATTTAAATCCGTTAAAGCAGCTATTACTCCTTCCATCTTTTGGTATATTTGTTTACTTACTAAATCAATATATACCTTATTCGCACAATCTTTGTCTTCTGTTGGATCATTAATGTTACAGATTCTATGATGTTTTAAATCAAGGTCACCATCAGCAGTGAAAACAAAAGGTGATGGTGTAGATTTAAAAAATGCACTTGATGCTGATAACACTTTACGTCCGAATAGATCAATGGGCATTTCAACACTGAGGATTAACCAGAAAAAAACTTAAGCCTAATATATTACACCACATTCCTTTAATTCTTCTTCTATTGATAAAATTTCATTCAGATGGGAATTGTTACCCGCTTTTGTCGCTGTATGTAATAATGCTAGACGTGACACTAATTCATTTATGTCATCCCAGTAAACATATTCTACACGTTTATTAGTGAATAATCCTTCACCAATAAACGGAGATTTAGGAAATGAAGTAAACATTGGTTGCACAATTTGAGTATATTTTACACCTCTATGACCTTTTAGTTGTTTTGTGGGATCATTATTTTTTCTATGTGTATTAGAAATTTCAAGTATTTTTTTGTATGCTGACCGATCCTCTTTTGTAATTTGAGTGTATTTATCTTCAGGGTTTTTAAAAAATATTAGTCTGTATAAACCAGGAGTACCAGGAAATGATTCATTATCTAAAATTAAATCACCATTTTGACTGATTATTAATTCATGTTTACCCATAAATAGTTTATTCTCTTTTGAATTATATCTAGGACCAAATGTCTGATCACTGGTTTTCTCTAAAACTGCTTCTATTGCATTTCTCGCAACTGGAGGATATTGTTCTAAAAATTCATCTAAAATATGTCTGCTATTAATTAAATCATCCATAGTGTCAGATTTGGTTTCTTCATCTTCTTCTTTTATTTCTGGTAATGACTCATATATTTCTTCTGGTTGTCGCAGTGATGTACTAGGTTCATATGTTTCTTCAACTGGTAGTTCAAGTTCTTGTTTAATCTTTTCTTTTTTTGGTAGTTTAAGAAATTGTTTCCTTTGCTTTTGAATATGATGTTTTGGTCTTTTGTGTTGTTTTTGTTGTTGTTGCTGTGGTGGTGGAGATTGCTTCTCCAATTTTATTGAAATTTCTTCTAAAGGATTTATAACAGGCTGAAAAAGCTTTTTAATTGACTCATCCGCTTCACTGCTGTTTAACTTTATGGCTTTATACTTCTTTCGAATTGAATCAGCTGCTTTTAATATATGTCTTTTAAGGTTTTGATCTGGTTTGGTACCCATCATTACCGCTTAATGTTATAAACTAACCGAACAAATCAGAATTATTGTTTATATAACTTCTTATTCGACTGCTATTATAACGGGTCTCAAACTGATATTAACCGATCTCAAACCGATCAGGAACTGCTTTTTAACAGACATTAACCGGTCTGAAACCGATATTAACCGGTCTCTATCCGATAATAACCGCTCTGGAACCGGTATTAACCAATATCACACCGATACTAACCGGTCTGAGACCGATATTAACCGGTCTCTAACCGGTATCTAACCGATACTAACCGCTTTGGAACCGGTATTAACCGATATCGCACCGATACTAACCGCTGTGAAACTGATATTAACCGGTCTGGAAACGTTCTCAAATAGATATCACTCTACACTTGAATAAAATGATCAAACCCTTTTCTATATCGACCCTTATTTAATTCATTATCTTTACATATAACCAAAAAACCATATTGGTTTTTCCAACATTCCTGACATATTTCACAGAATTGTTCGAATTTCATATCAGCACCAACATGATCTTCATATACATGTTTTAAATTTAACAGATCTTGTTTTAATATTACCAATAAATTTGCATTATCTCGAATTAAATGTTTCGGTATTTTTGTATATGTTTGACAGAGATAGAAACTATCAATATTTTTATGCCGGCCCATGCAAAAGTAATCCCTTATCTTAGCTTGATTACACATTATGACATCATCAAATATAAAAATAGAGTTATTTTTTGCATCTTTTGGATCTAGCACGTCTTCATTATGTTCATACTGGTTATATTCCATTCCTTTAATTTTTTGTAGCACATCACTAAGCAGTTTATACTTCGGTTGATATAATGATTTACAATAAATATATATGTTTTCAAATTTCAATCCGTTGGGATCAAACAATAAAGACAATAATATGTTAGTTTTTCCTCCACCAGAAGGTCCACAAATTATACAACGTATTGATTCGGGTAAAAGTGTACCATGTCGATGAGACATTTTATGTTTATTATCAACATTATTATAATCATGATTTATGATAGGTAATTGTAATTTTTGCTTTAACACTTTCATTTTCATACTAAATTAAAAACATTTATAAGAAGGTTTATATAGGGAAAAAAGTTCAGTTAAATGTTGTCTTTCAAAGGGGAAGGACTATTAAATACTGCAATCAATAAATTACCTTTTGAATTACATTTACCAGGATATCAATATTGCGGACCTGGTACAAAACTTAAGAAACGGTTAGAACGAGGTGATCCTGGAATAAACAAGCTTGACAGCTTTTGTAAAACGCACGATATAGCTTACGCTAATTCCAACGATTTAAAAGATAGACATCAAGCGGATCGAATTTTAGAAGATAGTGCATGGTCACGTGTTAAGTCTAAAGACGCTTCATTTGGTGAAAAAGCAAGTGCCTGGTTTGTAACTAACGCAATGAAAGTCAAAAGGAAATTAGGTATGGGAATCCAAAGGAAAAAATCGAAAAGGAAGACAAAGAAATCTAGAAAGAGGACACAGAAAAAACAACAACCTTTTCATAAAGCTCTTTTATCAAATTTAGAAAATAAGGGATATGATAATATAAAATCTGCATTATCAGCTGCTCGTATAGCAGTTAGAAAATCTGGAGGTCGTAAGCGTATAAAAATTCCTCGTATTATACCTATAAAAACAGGAGGATTTTTACCATTGTTACCATTAATTTTTGGAGGACTTAGTGCCTTAGGGGCTATGGGCGGAGGTGCTGCTGCTATAACTAAAGCTGTAAATGATGCTAAAGCAGCGAAACAGAAATTAGATGAGAATAAACGTCATAATAAAGTACTGGAAGATATCGCTATCGGGAAGGCGGGAAGTGGTTTATATCTTCGAAAGCAACCACGAGGTTATGGATTGTATTTACGTAAATTTCCAAAAAACTACCAATAAAACTGCCTAATAGGGCACTAACTGATAATGATTTAAGAAGATATGCTAAATTATTAAAACTACCCAAATTTAAAGGCGTTTTTATGAGAGATGAATTAATTCATATGAAACCTGATAAGACAGAATGTGCTATCATTAATTTGGACTCTAAAAAAGGATCCGGAACTCATTGGGTTTGTTATAGAAAAACAAATAAACAGGTTGATTATTTTGATAGTTATGGAAATCTAAAGCCACCTCTAGAATTAGTACGATACTTAGGAAATTGTAATATTTACTTTAATCATGATCGTTATCAATTTTTATCATATAATTGCGGACATTTATGTTTGATGTTTTTACATAATAAAAGATGAGATAATCATGTATTTTATTCAGTCATGTATAAGACATTCTCCCTAACAGGTGTTGAAAGTACGCTGTCTGAACACTATGAGCCACCCATTGACCTTGAAGAAAATTCGAATTATTCTATAGCTTTAATCGGTTTTTATACTAACAATAATATACCAAATATAGAAGAGGGTACAAATAAATTTTATTATTTTGCTCCGAACACTACTGAAGAAAAAGTGATAACATTTCCGAAAGGTGCTTATGAAATAGCTGCTATAGAAAAATATATACAAATTATTCTTAGTGGACGATCTGCAACTGATGCTCAAAAACAGAATACATTTTCATTGAAGGCTAACGAAAACACATTAAAGTGTGAGATATTTAGTATTTACGACATTAATTTCGCTCACGAAGATAGTATTGGTAAATTGTTAGGTTTTTCTAAAAGGAAACTTAAAGCAAGACAATTACATGAAAGTGATTTACCTGTTAACATAATTAAGGTTAATACAATACGTATCGAGTGTAATATTGTAAGAGGTTCTTTCTACAAAAACAAAGAATCTCATACTCTTTATGAAACTGCTTTAAGTGTTAGTCCAGCCGAACAGATTTTTGTGGAACCATTAAATCCTATTTATTTACCTATCATTAATAGATCCAATATACCTAACCTAACTATTGATATTGTTGATCAAGACCATTGTCCTATAGATTTTAACGGTCAAACAATCAATATTCGTCTTGCTCTGAAAAAAGAAGCATAAACATGGGTTTAGTGTTTCAAAATCAATATAAAAAATCATACAATCCATCAAATTATCAGTCAGTATCTTGTCATCAGTCGACATTATCACATCAGAGCGTGCAGATTCTTAAATCGTTAGGATATAATGTCCGCCAGCAAACTTCAGGTTTACAGTTCACCGGAAATAGACGACAGCATAAGTAAAGAGGAAGAACATACATATAGTCCGCAAGTAAGATCTTTCGATAACAATGATGAAATCGAAATTATAATTAATCAGAGAGATATTTGGATTTCTCTCTTTGAATCATTTATACAAGTGGACGGTGAGTTCATACCAGATCCGGTACCGGAAACTGGCGGTGGAAATGTAACCTTGACTAATAATGCAGCAGCATATTTATTTGAGAATGTAAGCTATGAATTGAATAATGTTGAGTTAGATAGTGTACGTGAAGTCGGAACAGTATCTACAATCAAAACTTTTCTATGTTATGGCAAAGATGAAGTAAGAGCATTAACTCTCGCTGGATGGAATGATCAAGAAAGTCAACAACTGAAGACATTTAATGAAACTGATAATACGTTTTCATTTAGAATCCCTTTATCTTATCTGTTAAATTTACCATTTGATTATCATCGGATAGTTAGCGGTCATCAAAAACTTCGATTAATACGAAGTCGTAACGATGCTAATTGTTTCATTTCTACCGGAACGAGAAAAGCGACACTTAAGATTAACAATATTGAATTAAAAGCAAAACATGTTTACCCAAATGATGAAATTAAATTAACTATATTAGAAGGGATCAACAAAGATCGTGTTATATCGTTACCGTTCAGAAAATGGGAAATTCATGAACTTCCATCAGTTCGACAAACTAATAACGACATCTGGAGAGTTAAAACATCTACTCAATTAGAAAGACCAAGATTTATTATCGTTTGCTTTCAAACAAACCGAAAAAATAATCCAAAGTCTGATGTTACTCTATTTGATCATTGTGATGTAAGAAGCGTACGTTTATGGTTGAATTCAAATGTTTATCCATATGAAACATGGAAACTACAATTTGCTAAAAATAAATATTTAGAAGCATATCAAGCTTACGTTGATTTTTATAAGGAATTTAATGGAAAAGATCGTGCTGAACCTATATTAAGCTATACAGATTATACAAAAAGACCGATATTTGTATTAGACTGTTCCAAGCAAAACGAAGCAATTCGAAGTTCCACCATTGATATCAGCTTAGAATTTGAAAGCGATAATAATTTCCCAGCCGATACAAGAGCTTATTGTATTATCATTCATGATAGAATAATGCAGTACTATCCGTTAACAGGAATAATTAGACAACTGATATAAGGATGAAAAAAAGTGTTACTATAAGTGATAGTGCTCCGGAAGTACATAATCTAATAGTTTGGTCATATGCTTATCAAGATGCTAGAAAAGGAAACTATTGGATACAATGCGCTGCAGACAGAGAAAGGTTTAAGTTTAGAATTAATCAAATGAAAAATATTTTAAAGGAGATCTTAAATTCTGCTCATCGTGAACAAATTTTTCAGTCTAGATTTAAGTGTTCAACATGAAGGTAGTAGTGATTGATGTTCAAGGATTTTATATACCTGAATTCATCGTTAAAGAATTAACAATATTTGATGGACATCGAACTGGTCACTATTTGTTTAAATCACCGGTGCCGTTTCGTCAACTAAGTGCAGATGTAAAAAAACAAGTGAAATATTTAGAATTAAATCATCATCTATTACGTTACAACAGTGGAAATATCGACTATGAAAATATTTATAACATACTAGAAGAAAATATTATCGATGATGTTATCGATATTATTTACGTAAAAGGAAGCGTTAAAGAGGATTTTTTAAGACAATTTTTCGATTCAAAGGACTTTTACCCTAGGATCATCAATTTGGAGGAAGCAAACTCTTGTCCAAAATTGCAACCACAACTTCCGTTATGTATGCATCATTACTTAAAAACTAAAATATGTATCTGTAGTCTTAATAATGTACGGTTTATTTATAATTATGTAATTCAGAATTTACCGAAATAAACGTTTAAAGTTTTAATCTCGTTTCCTTCTCCTACTTCATTAACCTGCCCTCTCCACTCTAGTTAAGATTACAAAAAGTATAAAGGGATCAACTTTTAGTGTGTGAAATAATTTTTATTGAAATATCAACAGTCAACACAACCATCATGTCTAGTAAGTAGAAATAATTTTTACATTATTTTATTTTAAATTTTTTCCGAATCAATTGTTTGAAATTTAATTACAACACTTCATCATCAGTCTTAATAAATTAATGTAATCTATTTATTAAATTTCTCTTTCTTTTGTTACAGAACATCCCGCAGGTTACTATGGGGACTATAACCCAGATTTGGTTGTTAACCACGCTGGGTTAACCGAAGAGGAGGTGGACCACCTCCTCACCCAAATTCCCGCGGGCACCTTCGAGTGGGTTTCCCTTATTAACATCTATCTGCGACTGGAACCGCCCCCATCCCTTGGAGGTTATTTTGATATTTTTACCGTGGGGCGCTTGACCGCCGCGATAGACACCGATGAGGAGCGGGGTATAATTGACATTTGGGTATGGGTACATTAAACCTCATACATGTTGGATCGTTTTATGATGTTCATAGCGTTTTTTATGATGTTCATAGCGTTAGGTTTGGCTTAAAAACTGCAATTAAAAATTTATTTAGGTGTATGACTTTTTTAGTTTAAGTATGTAGTTTGTTTTATGTATAATAAAAAATAATATTCATTCTGATTATTTTTGTGATCTTATTTCCTGTCTAACGTTTTTTTCTTGTAAATTTATGAATCAAAAATTTTATAAATATCCAGTTGTATTTGATTATTAATTTATCGTTACAATCATTTTCCCCAAAAAATTTATATCCAATAGTTTACAAACAATATATACATTTCTAATAGTTAAAACACATTTATACATCTTTTATAAAAAAAGTGGATTTGTTTAATTGAAATAGGTAAAAATTCATATCCAAAACCTTAATTAATTACTGGGCGGTTAACATTTTTTACCAAAAGATTTTGAAGAATTTACAACAATTTATCATAAACCCTCAACAGATGATATAGTAATTATTGTAAAAGCTGAAGTTTATATTTTTTTCATTATCTACTTTTAGATTTAAAACTAATTATCCGAAATCTATAAGCGAAGAATTTAAAATATCAAGTCCAATTTCGGCAGCGATAACAACTTACTCAGGTGGTATTTATCTTTTTCTCAGAGATAATACATATATTACATTATCTAGTTGCATCTCTGGATATAATGTTCCTGGTTTAACAAACGAATTATTTGAAGGTGTTCCTAATAAAATAACAAGGACATTTAGATATTTAAACGGAAAGCTGTACTTTTTTAATGAAAATAATTACTTTGAATATGATGAGTTTACTAAGAGTGTCATACAAGCGGGACCTAAAACTTTATCTATATTTAACATTAATTGTCCGCGAGAACCCATCTTAATTCAATTGAAAAAATTATCTTTTAAAAAGATTATTACACACAATGCAGTCCTGGTTGAAAATTTAACAGATTATACTCGTGAAGAAGATAGTTGGTGTAGTTGGTGTATTCATCAGTGTTTGTTTACAGTAAGTTTATATTACAACTTAATAAAACGTTCTTTCTAAACATCTAATTTAAACATCTAATTTCAGCTTCAGACCTACAAAAGTTGTGCCAAAAAGACGCATCGTAAGTTTATCGAAAATATTGACTTCGGCACAAGTTCTTCATCCACAAATTCTTCCGATTCAGACTACTGAATTCTTCTCTAAAACCAACATAAATAATCTTTTTTTGGTAAATTCTTTAATTTTTTAAATTTGTTTACCACATTTGATTGCTAAAAATGTGTTTAATTTTTTAGGAAAATTTTTATCAAATTTTTATCAAACAAAAAGTGCGTCACAAAATTCCTACGATAAGGTAAACCACAAAATTAGTATTAAATCATATTTTATTTCATTTTTATTTTTTAGGAAAGCGTGTTATCTGTTAACCGCAAAAATTGATTATAAAAGTTCCGTTTTTTACACATTTCACCAGTTTTATTAAAACTATCTTTGTGAGAAGTTGTATGTGCTCCGCTGTGTATTTTTGCATTTAAATTTCAAAGGATTCTGTAATGGCTGATCAACTATTAAATCTGAATAAAATTGCTGCCTGTGAATATACTGATACATATGTCAGTGCCAACGATTTGGAAGTGAACAAGAAATATAAAATCATCAATTTAACCAAGGCAAACACACAACATGGGGTTATGATGGTAGCATATCTGGACAACGTCGGTAAAGTTTTTTTACCTAAACGACTAACAGCAGTTATGAATGATACCATAATTACGACACTAATGGAAGGACTCGGATCTTATTTGATTTATATGGGACGTAAGCAAGCTAATGGAAATCAGGAACATGATGCCCACATTTTTAATTTCGAACGTATTGTTCACGAAGATTAATGTAAAATTTTTTGGTAAGTGTCATGTTCACCTCTATTTAAAAAACTAATTTATGATTTTTTTCAGGTTTCCAAAATAGACAGCACTATCCACTCTACCTACCTGAGGTTCGACTCCCCATGGAAGGAACAACAACAACAACAACTTTTTTTGCATTATATTTTAAACAAATAACAAAATAAACTTGGTGCGCAACAGACAAGTTAGGCAAACAACATTACAAAAATAAAAAACTACATATACTAGGTTTTTTTTCCTTATCGATAAAATAATGACTTTCCTTTATTAGTTATTAGTGACAAGCGCGATGATTTTCTAATATTTTGCTTAACTCAATACAGCATGTATTGTATATATACTTCATGTATTCACAATTGCACATTTCAAAAATCATATATTCAAAATTTCACAACCCCAAAAACCAAAAATTTCACAACCCCAAAAAGCTACTACTACTACTACTACTTGTTTTCTTGGTTGCATATTCGCAAACGGGCGGGGGGTGTGTTTAAAAAAAAAAAATGGAGGCCAGCGCCATCTTTGATTGACGGCTGCGCTGACGGCAGCGCCATCTAGCGAAAAGTTTGCAGACCGTGGCGCCATCTAACGTGAGAATTTAGGCGGAATTTGTGACGACATCGGCGCTACCAACATTACACCCAATATTAATTTTTAAATAAATTAAAATTTTGGCGCCATTTTTTTTAACAAACAAACATGGCCGACTAATTTCAAATATTAATTTTGAAATAATTTAAATTTGGCGCCAATTTACCATTAAACAAAAATGACCGCCGCCGACTTTCAAACTTCCAAGATGGCGACGATTATTATTATTATTATTATTATTATACTACATAAATATATTTGCATCATCACAAATGGCGTCAGTCGGCCGCAGGCCGGCTGACCAGCTGGTCGCAGGCCAGCGAGCTGCGATTACGCGCTTGCGTCTGCGGCTGACTGACACAATTTTCACACATGCGCAGTAGAGGGAGGTGGAGGTGGTTTTTGAACCGGCTATCTCTATCTACTAACTAGCTCGCACGAACTCTTTTGAGATATTATATCGTGGAGCGGCTTCGGATGAACGCCCCAATATAAGATTGTCTTATGATGTAAAAATGTAATGATTTCGTCGGTCACCTTCCGTTCGAATCGAGATGTTTGAAAAGCACGCCCACATTGATGAGGACCCTCGTGAGACTATCTTACAATACTTTGTATTCTACAATTCAATCTTTAAGCGATTTGCCGGAACGAAAAACCATCCTCTTCAAGCCCCACAACTCGGCCGAGTTCAAAATCGTTGAGCTGCCTAAAATTGCTACGCCTTCGCACCCTTGCATTTTTCTTAAGAGTGCTAACTGAACGATGAAACGGGTCAACTAGACAAAGAAATCAAAAGGGAAGGGACGTGTATTAATTACTATTAAGAAGGCGTCCAATTTTGCTTGATTGCTTCTTTTGTGGGGAAGACAATTGGTCGGGAATAACCGGTCAATACCGTTTTTCCCGAAAGTTATTTGATTATTAATTAGTGTCTGAACTATTATTCAAAGCGGTCATTAACTCGAAGCGCAAAATAATGATAACAATCACAATAAATTTTTGATTGTTTTGTGCAGATACTGCC
The DNA here is from genome assembly GCF_031307605.1 of Tribolium castaneum. Lineage (NCBI taxonomy): Eukaryota > Metazoa > Arthropoda > Insecta > Coleoptera > Tenebrionidae > Tribolium > Tribolium castaneum. The sequence continues at coordinate 19,766 of NW_026986711.1, forward strand.
AACGATTTGTTGTAATTACAAACTCCTCTGATTTACGAATAGTATGCTACAACAACATTAGACTATTCTGCATTAATAAAGTTCATTCAAGTAGTATTAGACTGCATAGCAACACAGTTAAACCGTACAGCACAATTCTAATGCACTAATACGTAATAATCGTTACTAATTAATGTCTTATAATTGGAACAGCCTTTTGTAATGTGAACCATTTCACACGCTTCTGGGATACGAGCGAATATACTGCTTATCTAGGGCATTTTAATCAAAACTTCCTCAATTCCATATCTGAATGTGGAATCAACAAAGAACCATGGATTCGCTTAGACGTACACTTCCAGACGTCCATCATAAACATTTGATAATCATTTCAATTTCGCATAATTATCGTTCTCTTCAGCCAAAGCAAATGCAATAAATTGCTAGCAATTGTTGTTATAAACCATTCAATTGCACTTATGGGAGAGAAGGCTGAATCATTAATATAAATAAAAACGGCTCGTTTAAATTAAATTCCCCATCAATTGGAATTATTTACATTATCAACACACAAATAAATCAATAAATATTCGATTACTCACGTTACCATATCCTTTATTGAGACGTAATAGATTTTTAATATAGGTTACATTTCATTGATTGAACTGAAAGAATTCCAAATTAAGTTATAAATCCAGAAATTCCGTGAGTCATGGTTGTTAAGTACGTTTAAAAATTTGATTTATGTTTGTACTTCCATTTATCTCCGTGGATAATGGACTAAGACACTAATTGGACATGGCAGACTTAATTTACCTAACGCTTAACATGTCATTTCAAATTTGAAATTTTATAAATAAAAGCCTCAGTAGTGTATTACTTTTATAAATATTTAATATCGCGCTCTTATTTTAAGTCAGAGGGTGATTAGTGCACCGAAAAACCGCCTCTGTTTGTAGCCGCCAGCAGCATAATCCGAACCCGATTATGTGATACGCTGTCCATTTAATTCATGAGGTTTCCAGCCTCGATTGACCTCATCAGCAAATCAGTCGGAAATGTACTTGTTTGAATACTAAATGCATAATCCTAGAGAATGCAAACCAAATATTTCCGAGGAAAAAATCCTGGAATCATTTGTTTGTCGGGAAAATTTCTTTGCGTCAGAAAAACTCTCAGGTTACCAATAAAAGTTCAGCTTACGAAGACACGTTCAATTTCCACAAAACCAGTCACTTTAAAATTGACAAACAAGGAAAATATTAAATTACGATTCGGAACGCTCTGCATTAAAAACAAAACTATTAATAAGGAAAAAATCAATAGTGTCAATATCAATAAATGTCCAATTAAAAAATATTTTGTAAGCGGAGCATGAAATAAAATTTGTTTCTTTATCGTTGAATGGTCAGGGTTAAACAGAATTAAAAATGATGTTTGTGTGAAATTGCGATCGGTGGAATAAATCGGTATTTGATTGTGATGTTTGAAACCTTAAAACGGCGATAGAAGGTTTCAAGGAAAATTAATTTGTATCGCATTAGTCACGAAATTTGTTGTTAATAGGAGTACATTCGTTTCGAATGGACAAAGTTTAATCATATTACAAAACGGGAACAGTACTGGCGTTATGGAAATACAGTAACCGCTCAAATACAACGGCTTTGTTAATACAGCTAAGCTTCATACATAATACTGGCATCAGATTACTTGGTACACGTCGTACAGCGGTGCTATAAATCGTAACAAGTTGCGAAAATTTCCAGGCTTAATATATTTTGAAACGTTTTTGAAAATAAAGTCGCTTTAGGCGGGGCGTATTTCTCAATAAACGGCATTAAAATTACGAATAGGTTTTATTTATCTTAATAAGTGACTTTTATCTGTCCCGTGTGAATTTCTGGACCATATCCTTGATTGGTTTCGTGCTTTCGACGCTTTTTGCTCTCTAATTAGATATGAATTGTGCTGCAGACACCCCGCGCTATCACCCCCAACATAACGGTCGCTCCCTCGATAAGGAAAAATTATGCAATATATTTAAACTCAATTAGTGTCATGTTTCAACATTACCATACCAAATTGATGTGCATAAATTGGCGCCTGTAATTGTACAACGAATTAGGGATTCATAAAAGTGTGCAACGTTACTTTAACAAAATTAAATTTATCGTCATGACAAATTCGCTTTTACCACTTTTATCTCAACTTTCTGTTTCATTATTCGTTTAAGCGTAAAAATTCCCCAACTCTCAAAAAGAGGTTTTATTTTTTGACACGCTAGAGTTGTTACTTGGTATTCGGTAAATCGCCAGAAAACCCATCGGAAAGTTCT
>NW_026986712.1:0-17500 GCF_031307605.1 Tribolium castaneum
GAAGACGATGTACATATCTACAACATCTAACGGTTTTTGCACGTACAACACATTTTGTATAAGAGTAACAAACAAGATGAGTGATGAGTTCAAAGAGGCATTACACTTGAAACGCAGTGGGTTGTTGTTGTTGTTGTTGTTGTTGTTGTTGTTGTTGTTGGCTTCCTGTATCATCTAAAATACACGAAACACAATTATTTATTGATGAAGGAGGACCATCAAACTGATCTTCGTCAAACTGTTATAATAATGTTGTAAACATGGTAGATTCAGCTTTATATCATGATCTTGTTGATATGTTTCCGGTAATTTATGAAATATATCCATCAACTGGCACGGTCCTAATTTCAGTAGTTCCAGTTTCATTAGTAATCGAATATCGCTTATGGGTTTTTCAAAATGCAGCACTTTTTTATAACAGGTTCTACACTCGTTGCCATCTTAAATGGAACTAAATTAGACGTTAAATAATTATATCGTATATATATTTCTTATTTATTAGGTAATATCTTTCATTTCAATCCAACTATTCTGATTATCTGGTAACCTAACCATTTCACAAATAATTTAGTTCCTTTACGTCGAATCACTTTCTCAACTAAATAGACGTCAGGATATTGAGTTTTTGATAATTCCAAATATAAAAAGCTCCTTTGATTGGTTGACCTTCTTTATCTTCTAGCAGAAATGTTACAGGATTGGTTAGATTAATCTTACTGATTTTAAAAATTTCCGTTGACCAATTGGGTGTATATCCTTTTTCAAATAACATCTTTTCTTTGCTAATTCTTACGAAATCTCCGACTTTAAATTTTTTTCTGTTTTTATCAACAATCTTTAGATGATCATATGCTGTTATGTCTCCTTGATTCGAAGCGTTTATCTCTGTGGGTTTCCTTCCTGTTGTTCGATGTATTGTAGTATTATAATTTTTGGTTATCTCTTGCAATTTATTTATCCATTTATGTGGTCGCAAATAACGTAAAATATCGATAAATTTTGGATTTTAAAGTACGTATAACTCGTTCAGCAATTGCTGCTTTTTAACGCTGTACGTACTATAGTGATTAATATTATAACGTCTCATCAAATCCTGAAAAGTGGTATTATAAAATTCCTTTCCTTGATCTGACTGTAAATTCTTTGGTATTCGTTCTTTTTCATTCTTCAGTATTGATTCCATAGCTCTGCTAACCTCATTAGCTGATTTCGATTTCAGTGGTCTGGTCCATAAAAATTTAGAAAAACCAGTCGATTACGACTAAAATATATTTAAATCCATTATTATGATAAGATAAATTTTGCATTTCTGCTAAATCTACTTGCCATAAATCATCCCAATCCTTTAATTATAGTACGTCTTCGTTTAAAATTCCTGCGTGCAGGTTTAAATATCTCGTTTACCAATTTTTGCTTTACATCACTAACTTGCTTTAGTCGAACCATTGCTTATTTACGGTACACTTCTCTACAATTTCATGACGATCTGACATTTGACCTGGAGGACACTTGTTTTTATTATGAGGCATGGGTTCTATCTTTCACTATTTTCATATGAATCTGTTACTTTCCTTTTCTTTGATATAGGTACATTTTCAAGTTGATCTGTATCACCTGCTTTAGAACGTTTGGAAATGGTTTCTGGTTTTATCTTAATACTATCGATTCCTTCAAAGCGTTCTTCAAGTTTTTTTATTCGTCTGGTTATCTCATTTGAATTATTCATAAATTTTTTCCACTTGTTATCGATTTCATAATTTAGACTTAAATGTTTGTTATGCAATTCTGATTCAATCGTGTGAGGAATTGTAGCAATTATATTATCAATTTTTTCATCAAGTATTTTGTACTTAACATTCATGGTTAAGTTTAACTGATTAAATTTATCCATCCATATAGCATCTGCTTTATGAACATTATTATTTAAATCCGTTAAAGCAGCTATTACTCCTTCCATCTTTTGGTATATTTGTTACTTACTAAATCAATATATACCTTATTCGCACAATCTTTGTCTTCTGTTGGATCATTAATGTTACAGATTCTATGATGTTTTAAATCAAGGTCACCATCAGCAGTGAAAACAAAAGGTGATGGTGTAGATTTAAAAAATGCACTTGATGCTGATAACACTTTACGTCCGAATAGATCAATGGGCATTTCAACACTGAGGATTAACCAGAAAAAAACTTAAGCCTAATATATTACACCACATTCCTTTAATTCTTCTTCTATTGATAAAATTTCATTCAGATGGGAATTGTTACCCGCTTTTGTCGCTGCATGTAATAATGCTAGACGTGACACTAATTCATTTATGTCATCCCAGTAAACATATTCTACACGTTTATTAGTGAATAATCCTTCACCAATAAACGGAGATTTAGGAAATGAAGTAAACATTGGTTGCACAATTTGAGTATATTTTACACCTCTATGACCTTTTAGTTGTTTTGTGGGATCATTATTTTTTCTATGTGTATTAGAAATTTCAAGTATTTTTTTGTATGCTGACCGATCCTCTTTGTAATTTGAGTGTATTTATCTTCAGGGTTTTTAAAAATATTAGTCTGTATAAACCAGGAGTACCAGGAAATGATTCATTATCTAAAATTAAATCACCATTTTGACTGATTATTAATTCATGTTTACCCATAAATAGTTTATTCTCTTTTGAATTATATCTAGGACCAAATGTCTGATCACTGGTTTTCTCTAAACTGCTTCTATTGCATTTCTCGCAACTGGAGGATATTGTTCTAAAAATTCATCTAAAATATGTCTGCTATTAATTAAATCATCCATAGTGTCAGATTTGGTTTCTTCATCTTCTTCTTTTATTTCTGGTAATGACTCATATATTTCTTCTGGTTGTCGCAGTGATGTACTAGGTTCATATGTTTCTTCAACTGGTAGTTCAAGTTCTTGTTTAATCTTTTCTTTTTTTGGTAGTTTAAGAAATTGTTTCCTTTGCTTTTGAATATGATGTTTTGGTCTTTTGTGTTGTTTTTGTTGTTGTTGCTGTGGTGGTGGAGATTGCTTCTCCAATTTTATTGAAATTTCTTCTAAAGGATTTATAACAGGCTGAAAAAGCTTTTTAATTGACTCATCCGCTTCACTGCTGTTTAACTTTATGGCTTTATACTTCTTTCGAATTGAATCAGCTGCTTTTAATATATGTCTTTTAAGGTTTTGATCTGGTTTGGTACCCATCATTACCGCTTAATGTTATAAACTAACCGAACAAATCAGAATTATTGTTTATATAACTTCTTATTCGACTGCTATTATAACGGGTCTCAAACTGATATTAACCGATCTCAAACCGATCAGGAACTGCTTTTTAACAGACATTAACCGGTCTGAAACCGATATTAACCGGTCTCTATCCGATAATAACCGCTCTGGAACCGGTATTAACCAATATCACACCGATACTAACCGGTCTGAGACCGATATTAACCGGTCTCTAACCGGTATCTAACCGATACTAACCGCTTTGGAACCGGTATTAACCGATATCGCACCGATACTAACCGCTGTGAAACTGATATTAACCGGTCTGGAAACGTTCTCAAATAGATATCACTCTACACTTGAATAAAATGATCAAACCCTTTTCTATATCGACCCTTATTTAATTCATTATCTTTACATATAACCAAAAAACCATATTGGTTTTTCCAACATTCCTGACATATTTCACAGAATTGTTCGAATTTCATATCAGCACCAACATGATCTTCATATACATGTTTTAAATTTAACAGATCTTGTTTTAATATTACCAATAAATTTGCATTATCTCGAATTAAATGTTTCGGTATTTTTGTATATGTTTGACAGAGATAGAAACTATCAATATTTTTATGCCGGCCCATGCAAAAGTAATCCCTTATCTTAGCTTGATTACACATTATGACATCATCAAATATAAAAATAGAGTTATTTTTTGCATCTTTTGGATCTAGCACGTCTTCATTATGTTCATACTGGTTATATTCCATTCCTTTAATTTTTTGTAGCACATCACTAAGCAGTTTATACTTCGGTTGATATAATGATTTACAATAAATATATATGTTTTCAAATTTCAATCCGTTGGGATCAAACAATAAAGACAATAATATGTTAGTTTTTCCTCCACCAGAAGGTCCACAAATTATACAACGTATTGATTCGGGTAAAAGTGTACCATGTCGATGAGACATTTTATGTTTATTATCAACATTATTATAATCATGATTTATGATAGGTAATTGTAATTTTTGCTTTAACACTTTCATTTTCATACTAAATTAAAAACATTTATAAGAAGGTTTATATAGGGAAAAAAGTTCAGTTAAATGTTGTCTTTCAAAGGGGAAGGACTATTAAATACTGCAATCAATAAATTACCTTTTGAATTACATTTACCAGGATATCAATATTGCGGACCTGGTACAAAACTTAAGAAACGGTTAGAACGAGGTGATCCTGGAATAAACAAGCTTGACAGCTTTTGTAAAACGCACGATATAGCTTACGCTAATTCCAACGATTTAAAAGATAGACATCAAGCGGATCGAATTTTAGAAGATAGTGCATGGTCACGTGTTAAGTCTAAAGACGCTTCATTTGGTGAAAAAGCAAGTGCCTGGTTTGTAACTAACGCAATGAAAGTCAAAAGGAAATTAGGTATGGGAATCCAAAGGAAAAAATCGAAAAGGAAGACAAAGAAATCTAGAAAGAGGACACAGAAAAAACAACAACCTTTTCATAAAGCTCTTTTATCAAATTTAGAAAATAAGGGATATGATAATATAAAATCTGCATTATCAGCTGCTCGTATAGCAGTTAGAAAATCTGGAGGTCGTAAGCGTATAAAAATTCCTCGTATTATACCTATAAAAACAGGAGGATTTTTACCATTGTTACCATTAATTTTTGGAGGACTTAGTGCCTTAGGGGCTATGGGCGGAGGTGCTGCTGCTATAACTAAAGCTGTAAATGATGCTAAAGCAGCGAAACAGAAATTAGATGAGAATAAACGTCATAATAAAGTACTGGAAGATATCGCTATCGGGAAGGCGGGAAGTGGTTTATATCTTCGAAAGCAACCACGAGGTTATGGATTGTATTTACGTAAATTTCCAAAAAACTACCAATAAAACTGCCTAATAGGGCACTAACTGATAATGATTTAAGAAGATATGCTAAATTATTAAAACTACCCAAATTTAAAGGCGTTTTTATGAGAGATGAATTAATTCATATGAAACCTGATAAGACAGAATGTGCTATCATTAATTTGGACTCTAAAAAAGGATCCGGAACTCATTGGGTTTGTTATAGAAAAACAAATAAACAGGTTGATTATTTTGATAGTTATGGAAATCTAAAGCCACCTCTAGAATTAGTACGATACTTAGGAAATTGTAATATTTACTTTAATCATGATCGTTATCAATTTTTATCATATAATTGCGGACATTTATGTTTGATGTTTTTACATAATAAAAGATGAGATAATCATGTATTTTATTCAGTCATGTATAAGACATTCTCCCTAACAGGTGTTGAAAGTACGCTGTCTGAACACTATGAGCCACCCATTGACCTTGAAGAAAATTCGAATTATTCTATAGCTTTAATCGGTTTTTATACTAACAATAATATACCAAATATAGAAGAGGGTACAAATAAATTTTATTATTTTGCTCCGAACACTACTGAAGAAAAAGTGATAACATTTCCGAAAGGTGCTTATGAAATAGCTGCTATAGAAAAATATATACAAATAATTCTTAGTGGACGATCTGCAACTGATGCTCAAAAACAGAATACATTTTCATTGAAGGCTAACGAAAACACATTAAAGTGTGAGATATTTAGTATTTACGACATTAATTTCGCTCACGAAGATAGTATTGGTAAATTGTTAGGTTTTTCTAAAAGGAAACTTAAAGCAAGACAATTACATGAAAGTGATTTACCTGTTAACATAATTAAGGTTAATACAATACGTATCGAGTGTAATATTGTAAGAGGTTCTTTCTACAAAAACAAAGAATCTCATACTCTTTATGAAACTGCTTTAAGTGTTAGTCCAGCCGAACAGATTTTTGTGGAACCATTAAATCCTATTTATTTACCTATCATTAATAGATCCAATATACCTAACCTAACTATTGATATTGTTGATCAAGACCATTGTCCTATAGATTTTAACGGTCAAACAATCAATATTCGTCTTGCTCTGAAAAAAGAAGCATAAACATGGGTTTAGTGTTTCAAAATCAATATAAAAAATCATACAATCCATCAAATTATCAGTCAGTATCTTGTCATCAGTCGACATTATCACATCAGAGCGTGCAGATTCTTAAATCGTTAGGATATAATGTCCGCCAGCAAACTTCAGGTTTACAGTTCACCGGAAATAGACGACAGCATAAGTAAAGAGGAAGAACATACATATAGTCCGCAAGTAAGATCTTTCGATAACAATGATGAAATCGAAATTATAATTAATCAGAGAGATATTTGGATTTCTCTCTTTGAATCATTTATACAAGTGGACGGTGAGTTCATACCAGATCCGGTACCGGAAACTGGCGGTGGAAATGTAACCTTGACTAATAATGCAGCAGCATATTTATTTGAGAATGTAAGCTATGAATTGAATAATGTTGAGTTAGATAGTGTACGTGAAGTCGGAACAGTATCTACAATCAAAACTTTTCTATGTTATGGCAAAGATGAAGTAAGAGCATTAACTCTCGCTGGATGGAATGATCAAGAAAGTCAACAACTGAAGACATTTAATGAAACTGATAATACGTTTTCATTTAGAATCCCTTTATCTTATCTGTTAAATTTACCATTTGATTATCATCGGATAGTTAGCGGTCATCAAAAACTTCGATTAATACGAAGTCGTAACGATGCTAATTGTTTCATTTCTACCGGAACGAGAAAAGCGACACTTAAGATTAACAATATTGAATTAAAAGCAAAACATGTTTACCCAAATGATGAAATTAAATTAACTATATTAGAAGGGATCAACAAAGATCGTGTTATATCGTTACCGTTCAGAAAATGGGAAATTCATGAACTTCCATCAGTTCGACAAACTAATAACGACATCTGGAGAGTTAAAACATCTACTCAATTAGAAAGACCAAGATTTATTATCGTTTGCTTTCAAACAAACCGAAAAAATAATCCAAAGTCTGATGTTACTCTATTTGATCATTGTGATGTAAGAAGCGTACGTTTATGGTTGAATTCAAATGTTTATCCATATGAAACATGGAAACTACAATTTGCTAAAAATAAATATTTAGAAGCATATCAAGCTTACGTTGATTTTTATAAGGAATTTAATGGAAAAGATCGTGCTGAACCTATATTAAGCTATACAGATTATACAAAAAGACCGATATTTGTATTAGACTGTTCCAAGCAAAACGAAGCAATTCGAAGTTCCACCATTGATATCAGCTTAGAATTTGAAAGCGATAATAATTTCCCAGCCGATACAAGAGCTTATTGTATTATCATTCATGATAGAATAATGCAGTACTATCCGTTAACAGGAATAATTAGACAACTGATATAAGGATGAAAAAAAGTGTTACTATAAGTGATAGTGCTCCGGAAGTACATAATCTAATAGTTTGGTCATATGCTTATCAAGATGCTAGAAAAGGAAACTATTGGATACAATGCGCTGCAGACAGAGAAAGGTTTAAGTTTAGAATTAATCAAATGAAAAATATTTTAAAGGAGATCTTAAATTCTGCTCATCGTGAACAAATTTTTCAGTCTAGATTTAAGTGTTCAACATGAAGGTAGTAGTGATTGATGTTCAAGGATTTTATATACCTGAATTCATCGTTAAAGAATTAACAATATTTGATGGACATCGAACTGGTCACTATTTGTTTAAATCACCGGTGCCGTTTCGTCAACTAAGTGCAGATGTAAAAAAACAAGTGAAATATTTAGAATTAAATCATCATCTATTACGTTACAACAGTGGAAATATCGACTATGAAAATATTTATAACATACTAGAAGAAAATATTATCGATGATGTTATCGATATTATTTACGTAAAAGGAAGCGTTAAAGAGGATTTTTTAAGACAATTTTTCGATTCAAAGGACTTTTACCCTAGGATCATCAATTTGGAGGAAGCAAACTCTTGTCCAAAATTGCAACCACAACTTCCGTTATGTATGCATCATTACTTAAAAACTAAAATATGTATCTGTAGTCTTAATAATGTACGGTTTATTTATAATTATGTAATTCAGAATTTACCGAAATAAACGTTTAAAGTTTTAATCTCGTTTCCTTCTCCTACTTCATTAACCTGCCCTCTCCACTCTAGTTAAGATTACAAAAAGTATAAAGGGATCAACTTTTAGTGTGTGAAATAATTTTTATTGAAATATCAACAGTCAACACAACCATCATGTCTAGTAAGTAGAAATAATTTTTACATTATTTTATTTTAAATTTTTTCCGAATCAATTGTTTGAAATTTAATTACAACACTTCATCATCAGTCTTAATAAATTAATGTAATCTATTTATTAAATTTCTCTTTCTTTTGTTACAGAACATCCCGCAGGTTACTATGGGGACTATAACCCAGATTTGGTTGTTAACCACGCTGGGTTAACCGAAGAGGAGGTGGACCACCTCCTCACCCAAATTCCCGCGGGCACCTTCGAGTGGGTTTCCCTTATTAACATCTATCTGCGACTGGAACCGCCCCCATCCCTTGGAGGTTATTTTGATATTTTTACCGTGGGGCGCTTGACCGCCGCGATAGACACCGATGAGGAGCGGGGTATAATTGACATTTGGGTATGGGTACATTAAACCTCATACATGTTGGATCGTTTTATGATGTTCATAGCGTTTTTTATGATGTTCATAGCGTTAGGTTTGGCTTAAAAACTGCAATTAAAAATTTATTTAGGTGTATGACTTTTTTAGTTTAAGTATGTAGTTTGTTTTATGTATAATAAAAAATAATATTCATTCTGATTATTTTTGTGATCTTATTTCCTGTCTAACGTTTTTTTCTTGTAAATTTATGAATCAAAAATTTTATAAATATCCAGTTGTATTTGATTATTAATTTATCGTTACAATCATTTTCCCCAAAAAATTTATATCCAATAGTTTACAAACAATATATACATTTCTAATAGTTAAAACACATTTATACATCTTTTATAAAAAAAGTGGATTTGTTTAATTGAAATAGGTAAAAATTCATATCCAAAACCTTAATTAATTACTGGGCGGTTAACATTTTTTACCAAAAGATTTTGAAGAATTTACAACAATTTATCATAAACCCTCAACAGATGATATAGTAATTATTGTAAAAGCTGAAGTTTATATTTTTTTCATTATCTACTTTTAGATTTAAAACTAATTATCCGAAATCTATAAGCGAAGAATTTAAAATATCAAGTCCAATTTCGGCAGCGATAACAACTTACTCAGGTGGTATTTATCTTTTTCTCAGAGATAATACATATATTACATTATCTAGTTGCATCTCTGGATATAATGTTCCTGGTTTAACAAACGAATTATTTGAAGGTGTTCCTAATAAAATAACAAGGACATTTAGATATTTAAACGGAAAGCTGTACTTTTTTAATGAAAATAATTACTTTGAATATGATGAGTTTACTAAGAGTGTCATACAAGCGGGACCTAAAACTTTATCTATATTTAACATTAATTGTCCGCGAGAACCCATCTTAATTCAATTGAAAAAATTATCTTTTAAAAAGATTATTACACACAATGCAGTCCTGGTTGAAAATTTAACAGATTATACTCGTGAAGAAGATAGTTGGTGTAGTTGGTGTATTCATCAGTGTTTGTTTACAGTAAGTTTATATTACAACTTAATAAAACGTTCTTTCTAAACATCTAATTTAAACATCTAATTTCAGCTTCAGACCTACAAAAGTTGTGCCAAAAAGACGCATCGTAAGTTTATCGAAAATATTGACTTCGGCACAAGTTCTTCATCCACAAATTCTTCCGATTCAGACTACTGAATTCTTCTCTAAAACCAACATAAATAATCTTTTTTTGGTAAATTCTTTAATTTTTTAAATTTGTTTACCACATTTGATTGCTAAAAATGTGTTTAATTTTTTAGGAAAATTTTTATCAAATTTTTATCAAACAAAAAGTGCGTCACAAAATTCCTACGATAAGGTAAACCACAAAATTAGTATTAAATCATATTTTATTTCATTTTTATTTTTTAGGAAAGCGTGTTATCTGTTAACCGCAAAAATTGATTATAAAAGTTCCGTTTTTTACACATTTCACCAGTTTTATTAAAACTATCTTTGTGAGAAGTTGTATGTGCTCCGCTGTGTATTTTTGCATTTAAATTTCAAAGGATTCTGTAATGGCTGATCAACTATTAAATCTGAATAAAATTGCTGCCTGTGAATATACTGATACATATGTCAGTGCCAACGATTTGGAAGTGAACAAGAAATATAAAATCATCAATTTAACCAAGGCAAACACACAACATGGGGTTATGATGGTAGCATATCTGGACAACGTCGGTAAAGTTTTTTTACCTAAACGACTAACAGCAGTTATGAATGATACCATAATTACGACACTAATGGAAGGACTCGGATCTTATTTGATTTATATGGGACGTAAGCAAGCTAATGGAAATCAGGAACATGATGCCCACATTTTTAATTTCGAACGTATTGTTCACGAAGATTAATGTAAAATTTTTTGGTAAGTGTCATGTTCACCTCTATTTAAAAAACTAATTTATGATTTTTTTCAGGTTTCCAAAATAGACAGCACTATCCACTCTACCTACCTGAGGTTCGACTCCCCATGGAAGGAACAACAACAACAACAACTTTTTTTGCATTATATTTTAAACAAATAACAAAATAAACTTGGTGCGCAACAGACAAGTTAGGCAAACAACATTACAAAAATAAAAAACTACATATACTAGGTTTTTTTTCCTTATCGATAAAATAATGACTTTCCTTTATTAGTTATTAGTGACAAGCGCGATGATTTTCTGATATTTTGCTTAACTCAATACAGCATGTATTGTATATATACTTCATGTATTCACAATTGCACATTTCAAAAATCATATATTCAAAATTTCACAACCCCAAAAACCAAAAATTTCACAACCCCAAAAAGCTACTACTACTACTACTACTACTTGTTTTCTTGGTTGCATATTCGCAAACGGGCGGGGGGTGTGTTTAAAAAAAAAAAATGGAGGCCAGCGCCATCTTTGATTGACGGCTGCGCTGACGGCAGCGCCATCTAGCGAAAAGTTTGCAGACCGTGGCGCCATCTAACGTGAGAATTTAGGCGGAATTTGTGACGACATCGGCGCTACCAACATTACACCCAATATTAATTTTTAAATAAATTAAAATTTTGGCGCCATTTTTTTTAACAAACAAACATGGCCGACTAATTTCAAATATTAATTTTGAAATAATTTAAATTTGGCGCCAATTTACCATTAAACAAAAATGACCGCCGCCGACTTTCAAACTTCCAAGATGGCGACGATTATTATTATTATTATTATTATTATACTACATAAATATATTTGCATCATCACAAATGGCGTCAGTCGGCCGCAGGCCGGCTGACCAGCTGGTCGCAGGCCAGCGAGCTGCGATTACGCGCTTGCGTCTGCGGCTGACTGACACAATTTTCACACATGCGCAGTAGAGGGAGGTGGAGGTGGTTTTTGAACCGGCTATCTCTATCTACTACTTTAGTAGAGGAAAAAGGAGATGACATAAAAGTCACTGAAGTTTTTAGAGTCGTTTGTAAATGCTGCATTTCCGTCTTCGACGACAGGTACTGAACAAAAATGTAATTCAGTTTTCAATGTTTGAGACGAAGACGAAAATGCAGCTTTTACTGTCACCTCCTTTATCTTCTAAGTAAGTATTGGACCCAATAAATTAAGTGTATTTTAAATCACAAGACATTTTCTGTTAAAACACATTTTTTTTTAATTATTAATTATTTTTAAACTTATATCTCGCTTATGGTTAGTTCTACATGAAAAATGCAAAGAAGTATTTTGTAGGAAATTTTATCACCTTTAATTTTGGTGAAAAGGTAAAAATTGATAGGTGTAACTGTTTTCGAGATATAAGCAAAAAACAAAAAACTGTTATCTTAATTACGCGCTTGCATATAAGCAAATTTAGTACTACTAGTATTGTTATTATAAATGTATAGAAATAAATATATAAATATAAATATAAATATATAAATTAATATAAATAAATGTATTATAGATTGCCTAAAAACACAGATCACACATGATCTTTTGCATAGAAATGAGAAAACGCTCATATAACACAAAATAAGCTTTATTTTTGCTTAGAAAACTAAGATTACTTTTATTACTACTATTATTATTTTTAATATTATTATTATTATTACTATTATTTTTGTTATTATTATTACTATTATTATTATTATTATTATTATTAATATTATTATTATTAAAAACCGATTATAACTTTTGTATAGTAAATGTTTTTATACCAGTTTTAAAATGAGTTATTAATTTTAAACAATTTCTTGCCTAAAAACACAGATCACAGATGATCTCTTGCATAGAAATGAGAAAACGCTCATATAACACACAAAATAAGCTTCATTTTTGCTTAGAAATCTAAGCTTACTTTTATTAAGCTACTATTATTATTATTTTTATTATAATTATTATTATTATTACTATTATTATTATTATTATTATTATTATTATTATTATTATTATTATTATTATTATTATTATTATTATTATTATTATTATTATTATTATTATTTCATTTATTACTGTTATTATTATTATTATTATTATTATTATTATTATTATTATTAACTTTTGTATAGTAAATGTTTTAATACCAGTTTTAAAATGAGTTATTAATTTTATTCAATTTCTTGCCTAAAAACACAGATCACAGATGATCTCTTGCATAGAAATGAGAAAACGCTCATATAACACACAAAATAAGCTTCATTTTTGCTTAGAAAACTAAGCTTACTTTTATTACTATTATTATTATTTTTATTATTATTATTATTATTATTATTGTTATTATTTTTCTTATTATTATTATTATTATTATTATTATTATTATTATTATTATTATTAATATTATTATTATTAAAAACCGATTATAACTTTTATATAGTAAATGTTTTTATACCAGTTTTAAAATGAGTTATTAATTTTAGAAAATTTCTTGCCTAAAATCACAGATCACAGATGATCTCTTGCATAGAAATGAGAAAACGCTCAGATAACACAAAATAAGCATCATTTTTGCTTAGAAAAACTAAGCTTTAATTTAGAAAGAAATTCATTATTATAAGTATTATTATCATTATTATTATTATTATTATTATTATTATTATTATTATTATTATTTCTTTTGTTACTATTATTATTATTACTATTATTATTATTAACTTTTGTATAGTAAATGTTTTTATACCAGTTTTAAAATGAGTTATTAATTTTAGACAATTTCTTGCCTAAAAACGCAGATCACAGATGATCTCTTGCATAGAAATGAGAAAACGCTCATATAACACAAAATAAGCTTCATTTTTGCTTAGAAAACTAAGCTTACTTTTATTACTTATATTATTTTTATTATTATTATTATTATTATTATTATTATTATTATTATTATTATTACTATTATTAGTATTATTATTATTATTATTATTATTATTATTATTATTAAAAACTTATATTAAACAGACAGAAAACGTCGTATTCTGACACAAAAAAACGAATTACGTTATAGACTTGACGAGAACGGCGTATTTCGGACTCTTATAGGACTCTTATAGGGTCAAAAAGTATCAGTTTGGATTAAAATAAATTATTTTTGTGGACTCTCAGTCTGAATTGTTCATCAGTTCAAACAAAAACGGCTTATTTTAGACGATCTTTTGCTTTGAACAAGAAAACTTACATCGAACAGACTAAAAACGTATTAATCTGGCATAAAAGAGCAATTTATGTATCACTTTAGATAAAGGCAGCTAATCCTATTCGTTTCATTGCTTAAAATAGACAATATTGTTAATAAATCTAACAAAAACGCTGTATTCTAGCACAAAATACTAATTACATTATAGTTTCGACGAGAATAGCTTATTTGGAATGATTCTATGCTTCCAAACGAGTAAATTTTTATTAAACAGATGCCAAACATCATGTTTTGTCCTATAAAGACATTTTATATTGCAGTTTGTATTAAAACAAAATATTTTCGTTGATTCTTTGTTAGAAGCAGCAAACCTAACATTAAAGAATCTGAAAACTTTGTATTCGGACACAAACCACTGAATTTTGTATCAGTTTAGACAAAAACGGTTGATTTGCGACAATATTTTGCTTTGAACAAGAAAACTTATATCAAACTGACTAAAAACGTCTTATTTTAGCACAAAACAAAAGATTTGCGTTATAGTCTTAAAGCTGATTCATGCCACAGTTTGGATAAAAACCAATTATTTTTAATTCATTGTTACAAACAAGAAACCTTACATCAAAGAAACTGAAAACCCCTTATTCAAGCACAGAAATTCGAATTACGTTTCAGTTTGGACAAAAACTGCTTATTTTAGACGATCTTTTGTCTTGAACACGAAAACATTAAAAAGATTAAAAACGTCTTATTCTGGCTGAAAACTGCAAATTATATATTACTCTAGATAAAAGCAATTTATCCTGATTACTCCTTTACTTAGAATAGAGTAAACTTGTATAAAATTTAATGAAAACTTTAAATTTCGTCTCAAAGAAATAATTTGCGTTATAGTTTTGACCAGCACTGTTTATTTCAAACGAATTTATGATTCGAAACTAATGAACTTTTATGGGGCAGATGCAAAACCACATATTACCATATAAAGCGTTGTTTTAAAGCAAAGTATTACCTTTTGCAACAAGAAATTTCACGTCAAAGAAACTGAAAACTTCGTATCCATGCATAAATATCGAATTACGCATCAGTTTAGCCAAATACAGCTTATTTTAAACTATTCCTTGCTATAAACAAGAAAAATTTTATCAAGCATATTGAAAACGTCTTATTCTCGAAAATAAGAGCAAATTATGTATCAGTTTTAACAAAAGCGGATTACTCTGTTTGATTCTATGCTTAGAGTAGAGTAAACTACTATAAAACGTAATGAAAACTCTATATTCAAGCTCAAAAGAACAAATTACGTTATAGTTTTGGCAAAAAAAAATATTTCGGACGATTACATACTTCGAAGTAAGCAAACTTTAATTGAACAAGTGCAAAAGCTAATACTTTGCTTTAAAATAACGATTTATGTGGTAATATGGTATTTTGCATCTGTCCTATAAAAGTTTACTCGTTTCGCTCCATTGAATCATTCGAAATAAATTATTTTGACACAACAACAACGAAAATAATTTGTTTTTGTTTAAACTGTAACATAAGTCGCTTTTATAAAACGAACTAAGACGTTTGGCATCTGTTTAGTGAAAGTTTTCTCGTTTGGGAGCATAAAATCGTTTGAAATTAACAGTTCTGGTCAAAACTATAACGTAAATTATTTCTTTGTATCACTTTAAAGATTTGCGTTATAGTCTTGACGAGAACTGTTAATTTCAAACGATTCTATGCTTTGAAACCAGTATACTTTCACTGAACAGAGGCAAAACGTCTGATTTCGCCTTTAAAAAACGATTTATGTTACAGTTTAGATTAAAACCAATGATTTTCGTTTATTCATTGTTACAAACAAGAAACCTTACATCAAAGAAACTGAAAACCTCTTATTCAGGCCCAGAAAATCAAATTACGTTTCAGTCTAGACACAAATTGCTTATTTTAGACGATTCTTTCTTTTGAACACGAAAACATAAATTAAAAAGATTAAAAACGTCTTATTCTGGTTCAAAACTGCAAATTATATATTACTTTGGATAAAAGCAGTATATCCTGATTACTCCTTTGCTTAGAATAGAGCAAACTTGTATAAAACTTAATGCAAACTTTAAATTTCGTCTCAAAGAAATAATTTACGTTATAGTTTTGACCAGAACTGTTAATTTCAAACGATTTTATGCCCCCAAACGAGAAAACTTTCACTAAACAAATGCCAAACGTCTTAGTTCGTTTTATAAAAGCGACTTATAATACAGTTTAAACAAAAACAAATTATTTTCGTTGTTGTTGTGTCAAAATAATTTATTTCGAATGATTCAATGGAGCGAAACGAGTAAACTTTTATAGGACAGATGCAAAATACCATATTACCACATAAATCGTTATTTTAAAGCAAAGTATTAGCTTTTGCACTTGTTCAATTAAAGTTTGCTTACTTCGAAGTATGTAATCGTCCGAAATATTTTTTTTTTGACAAAATTATAACGTAATTTGTTCTTTTGAGCTTGAATATAGAGTTTTCATTACGTTTTATAGTAGTTTACTCTACTCTAAGCATAGAATCAAACAGAGTAATCCGCTTTTGTTAAAACTGATACATAATTTGCTCTTATTTTCGAGAATAAGACGTTTTCAATATGCTTGACAAAATTTTTCTTGTTTATAGCAAGGAATCGTTTAAAATAAGCTGTATTTGCCTAAACTGATACGTAATTCGATATTTATGCATGGATACGAAGTTTTCAGTTTCTTTGACGTGAAATTTCTTGTTGCAAAAGGTAATACTTTGCTTTAAAACAACGCTTTATATGGTAATATGAGGTTTTGCATCTGCCCCATAAAAGTTCATTAGTTTCGAATCATAAATTCGTTTGAAATAAACAGTGCTGGTCAAAACTATAATGTAAATTATTTCTTTGAGACGAAATTTAAAGTTTTCATTAAGTTTTATACAAGTTTGCTCTATTCTAAGCAAAGGAGTAATCAGGATAAATTGCTTTTATCTAGAGTAATATATAATTTGCTGTTTTCAGCCAGAATAAGACGTTTTTAATCTTTTTAATGTAAGTTTTCGTCTTCAAAACAAAGGATCGTCTAAAATAAGCAGTTTTTGTCCAGACTGAAACGTAATTTGAATTTCTGTGCCTGAATAAGGGGTTTTCAGTTTCTTTGATGTAAGGTTTCTTGTTTGTAACAATGAATTAACAAAAATATTTGGTTTTTAACCAAACTGTGGCATGAAACAGCTTTAAGACTATAACGCCAATCTTTTGTTTTGTGCTAAAATAAGACGTTTTTAGTCAGTTTGATATAAGTTTTCTTGTTGAAAGCAAAATATTGTCGAAAATTAACCGTTTTTGTCTAAACTGATACAAAATTTGGTGGTTTGTGTCCGAATACAAAGTTTTCAGATTCTTTAATATTAGGTTTGCTGCTTCTAACAAAGAATCAACGAAAATATTTTGTTTTAATACAAACTGCAA